>NC_065521.1:1901857-1921152 GCF_006386435.1 Epinephelus moara | reverse complement strand
TGTCCCTCTGTGTCCCCCTGTGTCCCTCTGTGTCCCCCTGTATCCCCCTGTGTCCCTCTGTGTCCCCCTGTATCCCCCTGTGTCCCCCTGTGTCCCTGTGTCCCCCTGTGTGGAGAGAGGCATCATGGGAAATTAGCAAGCAGAATCATCTTTGAGGGATGCTGGTGGCTCAGTGGATAGAGCAGGCATCCCATATGGCTTTTGCCGCAGCTTCCCAGGTTCGACTCCGGCCTGTGGCTGCATGTCACTCCCTCTGTCTCTGTCCTCTTTCACGCTTAACTGTCCTGTCAGTTTAAGACAAAATGCCCCCCCCCCCGTCCTTGCTAATTTCAGCAGCTGTTTTCAGCACATATAGATGGCTGATGACTTACTTGAAGTTTGAATCCTCTAAAAACTATCATACCCAAGAGCACTGAGATTTCCTACATACGAACAACCCATGTGTGTCTGCCAGCGTGCTTCAGGCTGGGCAGTGGGGAGGACACAGGGTGATAATGTTTCATACTTGGGATGACACAATAAAGATGGTGGGTCAACTGTTACCTTTGGTGTGGCGTCCTCTTTCATATGGTGCAGCCTCCTGCCCCCACTGAGCCGGGTTATGTTACTGTTGGTACGGAGGCTGTAACACCGACTAATATTAATGAAATGTCCTAAAATAAAAGTCCAACTAATATTAATAAATTGACCAAAAAATATAAATAAAATGTCTGAAATATTTATAAAGTTTTAATAACGTGTCCAACAAATATTGATAAATAGTCGGGAAAAATATTTATAGAAAGTCCAACAAATATAAATTAAATGTCTGAAAAATGATGGGTGTGTCCTTAAGTACAAATCTGTTCATGTTGATGTGCAAACACAAAAACTACATGAAAGTGTCGTCAAACGAGGACGGCAGGACTGACTCATGAGGCTGTGATGTCATCAGATGAGGACGGACGCTGAACTTTCTGATCATTTTCATTTTATTGAAGAAAAAAATGTTTACTAAAATAAGACAGACAGGAAGAGCCACGTGACAGAAGGACAGATGGACACAGACACCAGCAGGTTTTGAGTGACTTTGAAACAGTTTGAAAGATGGCGGCGATGACAGCGGCGGCGGTCAGCGGTTCTCAGGGTACTGGTTGACTTGCGGGGTCATGTGATCCTCGGCCTCCTCTAGCCTTGGTTTGATCCAGCCCAGGTAACGGGACACTTTGGTAAACACCAGACCGCTGCCACCACCATCCTCGCAGCCCGAGGACCATGACATCAGCAACCCCGTCAGAAACGCCGTCCCATGCTCGACTGTGGCAACCGGAGTCCCCGGCAACAGGTCGCCACAGCGGCTGACCTCTGACCTCAACTGGTCTTCTGAGGACTTCTGAACCTTTGTCCTGCTGCTGTCATAGTTTTCAGCTCCGTTTGGCGTCCCCCGGGTGCCATTTTGTTTCCCTGCAGCTCCATTCGGGCTCCCCTGGGCTGGCTCGGCTCCATCGTGCCTCCTCATGCAGAACATTTTGTTGCTGAGCGGATGCGACACATTGAGCTGACGGCGGCACTCGGCCAGCGTCATGTAGACCAGCTCCTGAGTCCGACCGACGCCCCGCCCCCCAGCCACGCCCCTCGTCCCAGAATGCATCAGGATGTTTTCACAGAAGTCCTTGGTGGGCAGGCAGAGGTGGATGAGGGTGGAACTAAAGGGCAAGGGGCGGGTCAGCTCAAGGAGGGCGAGGTCGTTGTCGTGGTGACCTGCACGGAAACGTTCATGGATGTACAGCGCCCGCACGGGGACGACCACCATCTTGTCGTCGTCACCTAGGAGACAAGACGTTAATATCATCCAGCAGGCTTTTATTTTGAAGGACATGTTGGCCAAAAGTAAGTGGACAGCGGTTTGAGACAGTGATGTCATCAGTCTTTTAAGGATTATCTTCATGATTTAAGGACCAAATAAAACACCTTAATTTTTCCTTTAAGTGTGAATTGATTCAACCCTTTAGGAACCCCTTAACCTGCAGATAATCCATTAAATCTGAACAATCCCCCTTAAAGTTTTGGAGTCTGAAAATGTTTAAGTGAATGGTAAAGTTATTTCCCTTAAGTTAAGGGACGTTACACTTTATGTGTCTGAAATCTACACCTCTTAAACCCCGACTAAGAATCCCTTAACTCTCACCTGTCCACATACTTTTGGCCTGGTATTACAGCAGTGAAACAGTGCTCGGTACCGGCGACCACGGCGAAGTTGGAGGGTCGGAGGTTGGACGCCGAGTCCTGGACGAGGCAGCGGGCGGCGGTCAGGACGGAGCGTCGACCAAGCACCACACCTTCACAAAGCTCCGCTCCTCTGCTGTCCAGCAGGGACACCTGGAGGAGCAAAACAACCACATGATGAAGAGTAACCAATGAACTGACAGCTGGCTGTGACTGGCTGTGACTGGCTGAGACGGTTGTACCTGCCAGGGCCACGCAGACACCGACGTGTTGACCTGGTCAGGAAGTTGCCCACAGGGAAACGTGACTGCGGACACAAAGACGAGGTTAGTTCACCCGTTACAGCTGCTCAGGAAATGTTTAAGGCTTATGGCGACGGTGGTGTCAGACCCTCAGGAAGGCAGCTCCGCCCATCCATCTGCAGTTTGAATCCTGGCATGCAGGAGCAGGTGAAGGAGTAGTAGGATGCCGTGCACAGCTGGTGACACGCCGTCGGGCCGTCAGTTGGACACTCTGCGAACTCTAAGACACACGACAATGAGACATGTATATTGAAGGAGGTGGGGCTAACTGTCATTGTGGGCGTGGTCCAAACCTCTGAACTGTGGCGCTACGGGCGGCTGTCCTCTGTCTCCCAGAACTTCCAGTTCACAGACAGGGCCGTAGTGGGAGGCGGGGCAGGAGCAGTTGAACCCGCCCACTCTGTCAGTGCAGTTTCCTCCATGGAGGCAGGGGTCGGGATCGCACTGATCGCCATCTGATCACAGATCAATCACACTGATCACCATCTGATCACAGATCAATCACACTGATCGCCATCTGATCACAGATCAATCACACTGATCGCATCTGATCACAGATCAATCACGCTGATCACAGATCAATCACACTGATCGCCATCTGATCACAGATCAATCACACTGCTCGCCATCTGATCACAGATCAATTACACTGATCGCCATCTGATCACAGATCAATCGCACCGATCGCCATCTGATCACAGATCAATCACACTGATCGCCATCTGATCACAGATCAACCGATCACCATCTGATCACAGATCAATCACACTGGCCGCATCTGATCACAGATCAATCATACTGATCGCCATCTGATCACAGATCAATCACACTGATCGCCATCTGATCACAGATCAATCACACTGATCGCCATCTGATCACAAATCAATCGCACCGATCGCCATCTGATCACGGATCAATCACACTGATCGCCATCTGATCACAGATCAACCGATCGCCATCTGATCACAGATCAACCGATCGCCATCTGATCACAGATCAATCACACTGACCGCATCTGATCACAGATCAATCACACCGATCGCCATCTGATCACAGATCAATCACACTGATCGCCATCTGATCACAGATCAATCACACCGATCAGATTTAACTCAGCGTCAGACACAGTTAAAAATCATTGATAAAGTTTTCATTGTGTTTTAATGACGGAGGATTTCGGCCACATTAAAAATATTAGCGTTGATTTTAAGAATGACGTCACAATATTCCGAGAGTAATTAATTTAGAGGAAATAAAGTCGTAACATTTACAAGGAAAAGTTGTAAATTCACGAGATTAAACTTGTGATACATTTTATACGTTTAATTTTTAAAAAAAAATTGTAAATTCCGATTTTTATGTCTCACGAATTTATGAGTTCACTCTTCTGTCTCATAGATTCCTATGAAGTCAGTCTCATAAAGTTTAATATCATGACTTTATTCATTGTTTCCGTATGGCTCTCATCCTTCCTTGTAGCATTTCAGTTTTCGGGCTGACTGTAGTTGTTAGAGTCCACAGATATCAATAAATAGTCAGTACTAACAAACAGTATCGTCAGTGTCCAGGTATCGTAAAAACTCACCGACGTAAACAGTCCAGAATTCCATCTACAGAGAAACAAACCAGTTAGAACCAGTTTACAGACACGTTTTAATTTGCTGTGTGTGACACGTGTTTTTGATGGCTGAGAGTCGTACCGTCTTCTTGGTGTCCTCGAAGTACTCGCGTGCTTCTTCCCAGCTGCACGTCTCCTCGTAACACTCGCGCTCCAGGTTCCCCTGCAGGATCTCCTCCACTAGGAACAGGTTGGCCCGTCTGGACCGCAGGAACACGTCCTGCCTCCGAGGAAGCTGAAACACTTTGAACAGATTTTAATTCACAGTATAATTAATATACCATCATTATGATGCAGTTGAACAGAAATACTCATGACATCATCATTTTAAGTATAAGAAAGAAAGTTACGTTTGTTTGTACTTTTATATAAACAATCCACTTTTTACATATTTATTTATACATTTAATATCGATCAATAATCTTATTGTAATTCACAGTATACTGATAGTTAAAATAAATTCAGACTGAGTCAGTGCTCGTCACAACTGTCTTTTTTGATATAAGTTAAAACATGCTAACTACACGTTACGACACAGAAACCAAAAAACCTCTGGCGTGTTTTTGGAGTACGTCCGGACTCCGTACATTTCCAGTTTGAGCTGGAACTTTAACGTGATTCGTTTGGTTTAACGTCAAACTGAAGACTTTAAATCTTTATTTAACGGACAAACTGCAATCTGAGGAAAGGGCCCCAGAGGTCAGAGGTCTTACCTTGTCCTTGGATGAGAACCTGAAGGAAACAAGCGAAGGCGTAGAGACACAGAAGAGACGCTGGACAACGAACCGACATGATGCTGGCCGCCATGACACTGACTCCGCTACACACGCACGCACACACACACACACACACACAAACAGCGATGAGTCACGGCTGCTTCATGAAACATCTGTGACCTGAAATCCTGAATCTGTCGTTAAAGAGTCTGAAACACGGAAAATAAAAATATCCAGACGTCACTTATTATAAATCTGACCAGACATCACTGCGTTCACAGACGACTCCTCTCTATGTTTATCTGTAAATGAATGTGATGAAAGTTGTAAATTACTGTCGGATCAGTTTCTCTAAAGAGTTAACAGAGTAAATGCCGTGTCCCCGCTGTGGACTCTGACCTCTCCTCAGAGAAACCTCACAAAACAAGCAGCACAGCCGAGGTTTGTTTATTTGAGACAAACAAGAGATTAATCATTTCACATGATCCAGGACAGAACACGGAGACGGACAGGTGGAGGTGGTCACTGTGTTTTTAAAAATATCTCCAGACCAACACATTTAAGTCTTTATTTTCTGTCTCCACTTCCAAAAGTGACGTCTTCAAACAGCTTCTACTGATCAGTCTGATTGATTCATTATCAGAGCAGCTGCTGAGTCATTGTCTGACTCATCAATAACTTTGATAATGTTTTAATTACTTAACTATATTTTTTTTGTCGAAACCCGTGTCACCGTGAGTTTCCTCCAGGTGCTCTGACATGTTCTCCCTCTGTCACCGTGAGTTTCCTCCAGGTGCTCTGACATGTTCTCCCTGTGTCAGCGTGGGTTTCCTCCAGGTGCTCTGACATGTTCTCTCTGTGTCAGCGTGGGTTTCCTCCAGATGCTCTGACATGTTCTCCCCGTGTCAGCGTGGGTTTCCTCCAGGTGCTCTAACATGTTCTCCCCGTGTCAGCGTGGGTTTCCTCCAGGTGCTCTGACATGTTCTCCCTGTGTCAGCGTGGATTTCCTCCAGGTGCTTTGACATGTTCTGCCTGTGTCAGCGTGGATTTCCTCCAGGTGCTCTGACATGTTCTACCTGTGTCAGTGTGGGTTTCCTCCAGGTGCTCCAGCTTCCTCCCACAGTCCAAAGACATGCAGGTTAATTGGTGACTCTAAATTGTCCGTAGATGTGAATGTGAGTTTGAATGTCTGTCTCTATGTGTGGGGGAAATTAATGAATGAATGTATTTTTATTGTTTTACTTTCGTGCACTTTGTGACCTTGTTTATTATTATTATCATTATTATTATTATTATTATTGTTATTATTATTGTTATTTTATTTCCAATAAACTCTGATGTTTAGGCTCAAATTTGAAAGTATGAATAAAAATATAAAATGTAAAAACTCTAAATAACTGAACAGATTTAAGGTGAAAGGAAACATTTATATTTTTTATATAAATCTCTGCATTTTTACGACTGATAAAATGCTTTAAGTTTCAATGAAGAAACTGAGAACAATTAAATATAAAATTTGGAATATTTTAATTTCAATGACACAAAACTTCAGACTGTTGTCATGTTATTATATTTCTTTATTTTTAAAAGTTCATTCCTGACAGTGGCTGATAAACAACACAGGAAACACACACATTTCAAATGTTTTAACAAGACTGAACGCTAACGTATGCTAACGTGTTAGCAACGACTGCTTTACAAGCTGATTACAGATCTGCTGCCTCATTAAAGCCTTGTTAACTCAAATATCAAGGGACCGAGAACAGAACCCTGAGGAACGCCTACAGTTATAAAGGACCCTGTCAGTGATCATGGTTCTCTGCTGTTTGCTAACGTGTTAGCCACTAGAAGCTAATCATAGGTTGAGTATTGTTATTGCCAGGGTGTTGTGCTGCCCCCCAGTGGCCAAACATAGTAATGACTGCAGCTTTAAGACTGTTGGTTTTTTAAATGTTGTCAGATGATAAAAGTTGTTCAGAGTTTGTGACGTGGAAACATCAATGATTACATGAGACACACAAAGTGTGGCTGATCTCTGCTTGATGGTCTCAACCAATGAAAACCGGCGGGCAGCGTCTTACAGAACCAGCCTTTGGATGGCTCCACGGCGCCTCCTTGCCGTGCCGCCGCCCTGCTCTTTGGGCACCAGTTTCTCGATGCCGTCGTTGATCCAGCGGATGTACTTGGACACCTGAGTGTAGATGCCATATTTGCCTTTGCGTGCGCAGCCTTCACCCCAGCTCACAATGCCGGTGATGAAGTAGGTGTTGCCGTAGCTTGTGACGTGCGGCCCACCGCTGTCACCTTGGCAGGCGTCCTTGGCTATTGTGTCGTAGCCTGCGCAGAACATGCGGAAGGAGATTCGCAGCTGGGTGGATTCGATGCAGGTGTGTCGATCCACATAGGGTAGGGCAAGACGCTGCAGGATCTGGGATGGCTGCCGCCCCTCGCCGACACGGCCGAAACCGCTTACGATGCCCTCCGACTGTCGCATCAGCACCTGCACAGGAAGGAGGAGATGCGCGTTAGAATACTATCAGTTACTCTCATGTTGGTACAGGATGTGTGAGCTGCTGGTTAGCTTAGCATTAAAACTGGAAACAGCTAGCTTAGCTTAGTGTTAAAACAGGAAACAGCTATCTTAGCTAAGCATAAAGACAGGAAACAGGTGGAAACAGCTAGTTTAGCTTAGCATAAAGACTGGAAACAGAGGGAGGCAACTACCTTAGCTTAGCATAAAAACTAGAAACAGAGGGAAACAGCTTAGTATAAAGACTGGAAACGGGAGCAGCTAGCTTAGATTTGCATAAAGACTGGAAACAGCTAATTTAGCTTAGCTTAAAGACTTGAAATAGAGTAATAGCTATCTGAGCTTAGCATTAAGACTGGAAACAGGTAGAAACAGCTAGTTTAGCTTAGCATAAAGACTGGAAACGGGAGCAGCTAGCTTAGATTTGCATAAAGACTGGAAACAGCTAGTTTAGCTTAGCTTAAAGACTTGAAATAGGGTAATAGCTATCTGAACTTAGCATTAAGACTGGAAACAGGTAGAAACAGCTAGTTTAGCTTAGCATAAAGACTGGAAAAAGCTAGCCAAAATGAACTCGTTATCTGGTTGTTTAATTTGTACAGAAATCAAATGTCAAAACAACAGTTAGCCGTTTCAGCGTTCGGGAATTACAGGTCGGACTACCTCTCGGCACGGACCAGTAACTTCCTGACAGCTACACTGGTTGCCTGGCAACAAGAAATAGTCAGGTACATGATCACTGAGTAAAACAGCAAGTTGTTTATTGTGAACGGAGCAACCAAAGGTTCACCTTCTCAGCGAAGTCGGCCTCTGGGATGCAGGCGGGCAGGATGTATCTGGTGAAGGTGATGGGCGTGGCCAGTTTGATGAGGGCGATATCGTTGTGGTAGGTGTCTGGTCTGTACTTGTTGTGGGTGATGATGGTCTCCACCTGGTGCGTGGCTTCATTCCCGTGCTCCACCGCCACGTCAAACTCACCTGAGGACACACACAGTGTTTCAGACACTCAAGCTCTGTACGTCAACACCTAAACGCATTGGTTCATCAGACCTACCCAGCTTGACATAGATGTAGCGTGATTGGTTCATGCAGTGGGCGGCGGTCAGAATGATATACTCGTTGAGGATGGTTCCTCCGCAGAACCCTCGGTCCTCCTCGTTCAGGAGGAGAGCCTGTGAGGACCAGGCGGGAAATAGAAGGGTTAACAATACACAACATCTGCAGGTATGGACCCATGTCAAATATGGACTCCTAAGGGTCCATCTGGAGACATTAATGGGCTGATATGGACATTCAGATGTCCGTGTAGAGACATTAATGGACACCTGGACAATAATGGACTGCCAGGTGTCCACACTCCCTGGTGTGTCCTCTGCTATGGGCGTCTTTTCCTCTATGTTGTTCCTTATTCTCTTATTTAAGGACATTATCATCATCATCATCATCAGCAGCAGCAGTTTTTCCTTTGATTCTAAAAGAGAAGGTGTTTCTACCTGCCATGGACATTGTCCCGGTGGACAGTCCTCTCCGTTGACAATGCGGGTCGTACCCACGTTCTCAGACAAGATCTCCTCTTCAAAGATCACAAACTGTGGAAGGACCCTATCATTGCTGCTGTTCCCAGGAAGTGAGGACGTGTTGGACATGGACTGGTGCTGGGTGGAGTTGGTGCTGAGGTCCGTCAGGTTGGACCCAGTGGCGTCCTCCTTTGTGGTGTTCTGGCGCTCATACCTGAAAACAGTCCGGGTCTTTCCGCTGATGACGGCACCGCATTTGAAGGGTTCTGTAAGAGATGACGTGAAGTTGAGATCAGACAGGGAGTAGAACGTAGAGCCTGATAATTCTATCTGTCCTGATGGCAGTGCAACAGTATGTTTGAGAAACCTTTAGGACTCGTCACCACGTAACGAGGCCTCAGCACTCTTTATCTCTCCAACCAGAAACATTGAGATTAACTGATACAACAAGACCACGTGGAGTCTGCTTCACCATTGGAGTCACAGGATTTGTAATCTGGTCCCAGGAAGTATCCGTTGGCGCAGGAGCACTCAACGTTTCCTCGCACCACGTTGCAGAAGTGTTGGCAGCCTCCATTTTTATTCTCACAGAGCTCAGGAATAACTGCAAAGACAAAGGAAACACCGTCACGTCCAGGGCCAGAGTTCGGACCACACACCAGGTACCTCCGATACCCTGCTGTTAGACGACCCAGCTGAACAGGTTCATGATGATGTGTTGACATTAACACAACAACCTGACAGGAACAAAGGGTTCATTCAAGAGAAACAGGAAATGGAGACGTGATCCAGGAGGGTTCCATGTTTCTGTGATGGGTAAGGATCTGGTTTAAAGACGTGGGGTCAAGGTTGAGCCCCACCCTCCAGAGGGACTGTGGTTCTGTACCGATTTCACAGTTGAAGCCCTGGTACCCGGGCTGGCAGTAGCAGGTGTAGCTGCCGATCCCATCTTTGCAGAGTCCTTGATGAGCGCAGGGCATGGAATCGCATGCATCGCCATCTGCAGGAACAAACAGAGCAGACCGAGGTCAGATGACAAGAACTCTCAAATGTTGACAAAGTTTGACACATAGATTTGAACGTCAGAGCCGTAGACCAGCCAATAGGAGGCAGCGTTTCAATTCCTGCTTTCATTGGTAATATTTGGACTTTACAAAGCTCAGTTCAGGGTTCAGTTACTTCCTGTAATCTAGTTTCTTGTAGGTACATTTCCTGCTTTGGTTCCAGCACCTGATATCACCCCTAACACCTGAATCACCATGTAGCACATCCTCACTGTGCAAACTGTCAGGGTTTCTAAATTAGCCCTTTGGTTCAGTAACTGACGAAACTGAACGAACATCTTACCAACGTATTTGGCCCAAAATTCATCCTGCAACAGAAGAAAAAAAAAATCACAGTCAGTTCAAAAGAATGTAAAATCACATCAGCTGGTCTCAGAACAGAAAAGTTCATGTGGGTTTAAGCCTCAGCGACTGTGACAGCCACGACCCAGACATAAATTTGGTACAAACATCATTGAGTGAACGATGAATCGACAAGGCTGTGGTAGTCAAAGGTCAAGGTTATTCTTACATCGTCTGTCTCATCCCTCTTGGCCTTGAAGGAATTCCCTCAGATTTGGCACAAACGTCCAGTTGGACTCAATGATAAACTTATTAGAATTTGGTGTTCAAAGGTAAAGGTCACTGTGATCTTGCTTCCATCTCATTCATTCATGTTTTCGGGTTATCTTTCCGTCTCATTCATGTGAACAATATATCTCAAGAAGGCCTTAAAGGGAACTCTTCAAACTTGGCACAAACGTCCCCTTGGACTGAAGAATGAACTGATTAGACTTTGGTATCTCATTTATGTGGATGTGATACCTTAGGAACACCTTGAAGGACACTGACCTCATTTGTCTCATTCTAATGGACATTCATTCATTCATTCATCTTCTAACCGCTTCATCCTCTTGAGGGTCGCGGGGGGGCTGGAGCCTATCCCAGCTGACATCGGGCGAGAGGCAGGGTACACCCTGGACAGGTCGCCAGGTCGCCAGACTATCGCAGGGCTGACACATAGAGACAAACAACCATTCACGCTCACATTCACACCTACGGACAATTTAGAGTTATCAATTAACCTAGTCCCCAATCTGCATGTCTTTGGACTGTGGGAGGAAGCCGGAGTGCCCGGAGAGAACCCACGCTGACACGGAGAGAACATGCAAACTCCGCACAGAAGGGCTCCCACGCCTGGGATCGAACCGGCAACCCTCTTGCTGTGAGGCGAGAGTGCTAACCACCACACCACCGTGCCGCCCCTGATAGACATTCATTCTTGTGATCTCTCAAGAACACCTTAAGGAAATTTCATCAAATTTGGCACAGATATCCACTTGGACTGAAGACTAGATTGATTAAAATTTGGCTGTCAAAGGTCAGTGTGACTTTACGTCTGTCTGATTCATGTAAATGTGATATCTTAAAAACACCTTGAAGGAATTTACTAAAATTTGGCACAAACATCCGCTTGGAATTAATGACGAACTGATTAAATTTTGATGGTCAAAGGTCACTGTGACCTGGTCCGTCTCATTTTCTAATTTTTGTGAATGTGGAAGTAAGAATAGTTTAGGGGAACGTCCTCAAATTTGGCACAAATGTCATCTTTGACTCGTGGATGAATTGATTACAATTTGGCTGTCAAAGGTCGAGGTCACTGTTACCTTGTGTCTCTCATTCATGTGACAGTGATATCTAAAGAAGGCCTTGAGGGAGTTTTCGCAAATTTGGCGCAAACATCCACTTGGACTCATGACTGAACTGATTATTAATTTTGTGGTCATTGTGACCTTGCATCTGTCTCATTCATGTGAATGTAATATCACCTTGAAGGAATTCCCTCAAATTTGGCACAAATGTCATCTTGAACTCGATGTTGACTAGAATTTGGTGGTCAAAGGTCATTGTGACCTGGTCCGTCTCATTTCTGTGAATGTGGAACTAAAAACAGTTTGAAGGAATGTCCTCAGATTTGGCACAAATGTCATCTTTGATTCATGGATGAGCTGATTACAATTTGGTTGTGTGTTAAGCTGGCTTAAGCTAAGCTAAGCTAATAAACAATTCCCTAAAGTTTGGGTGTTGGTTTAGGACTTGTGGCGGTGTGTGGTTTTGTTCGACGGTGGTGTTTTAGTCGATGGTTAGTACAGTTTTGTCTTTGTCCTCGAAGATCTCTCGCGCCTCCTCCCAGTCACAGCGCTCCTCCATGCACTCCCGCTCCATGTTGCCTTGTTTCAGCTCCTCCAAGAAGCTGTTGGCTCGTCTTCTGCGGGTCAGAACCTGATTGGCCACCTCGTCGTCCAAAAAGACTGAAAGACAAAGTGTTAAGTCGTCGTTAAGGTCTGATCAGATGTTTGATGTTCACCACCACCACGACTCATTGATGATCCTCAGAGGATGAATCCTAAAAGAACTGATCATCCTCTGATTTTTATCTGTTGTTGATTTTTTTACTTCAGATTTCTCAAGAGTTACCTGATGAATTGGCGAAAAAGATGTATGAATTCATGTTCCTCAGAGGATGAATCCTACTGACTGTCCTCTGGCGCCACCATGACGTCGAAAATATTTTAAGTGAAACATTTCAGGAACTATTAGATGGATTGTGATGATCAGACATGCATATTCACCAGAGGATAAATTCTCGGAAAAAAATGGTTTTGGTTCAGGTTGATGGTTGCCTGAAGATGTATCCTGATGATTTTCTGCTTTAACTTTGGGTTCTTTAGGATTCACCCTCTGGGGAACATGAATTCATACACCTTTTTTGCCAATATTCACAAAGTAAATCTTGAGATATTTGAAGTAAAAACTTTGAGAACTGGTGGCGCTAAATGAAAAGTTGGAGGATAACAAATTTATTTAGGATCCATCCTCTGGGGAACATGAACATCTGAACCAAATTTCATAACATTCCCCCAATGAATAAATCAAGATTCACTTGATGAATTGGCAAAAATCATAAAGAAATTCATGTTCCCCAGAGGAAATATACATGGTTCCCTGAAGATGTATCCTGATGATTTTCTCCTTTAACTTTTGGGTAGATTGTCATGACGTTTAGTTCAGACATTCATGTTCTTCAGAGGATGAATCAGTTAAAAAATAAATGGTTATCACACCTTGTCATCGAGTGTCAAAGTTTTTACCCGAAATATCTCAACATTTACTCAATGAATTGGCCAAAAAAGGTTCTGAAGTTCATGTTCCCCAGAGGATGGATCATAAAGACATTAATGATCCTTAGACTGTTTCCTCTAACACCACCATTGGAAAAAAATGTATGGAAATTCATGTTCCCCAGAGGAATAATACCATAACTGCTTGAATGATTGGGTTCAGATTTTTGGTTCCCTGAAGATGTATTGTAATGACCTCAAGTGCTCTCATGAGGTTAACATTTAAAGTTTTGACTGAAATGTTTCGACAGTTAGAATATTTGACGCCAGATGAAAGTTGAATTCTTTAGGATTCATCCTCTGGGGAACGTGAATGTCTGAACCAGGAGCCAAAGAAGAAAATCATCAGGCTACATCTTCAGGGAACCATGAACCAAATCAGTCTAGAAGTAATGTATGATTTTTGCCAATTCATCAAGTGAAGCTGAATTTATTTATGGGGTGAATGTGGTGAAATTTGGTTCAGATATTCATGTTCCCCAGAGGAAATATATATAATATATAACTGTTTGAATGATTTGGTTCATGGTTCCCTAAAGATGTACCCTAATGATTTTCTCCTTTAGTACCATCGTTACATTAACATGTAAAGTTTAACGTTAAATGTGTTGACAGCTGTTGTCAGACAGATTGTGATGAACTCTGGTTCATGATCCTCAGAGGATGAACCTTACTGAGTTCGATCAGGTTGTGTTTGAACTTGTCCAGATAATCTCCTAAATCTGGTCGTAGCTCCCAAAACCTCTGAAAATGTATTGTTTTTGAGTTTAAGTTTCATGACGTCACTTTGGACCAATCAAGTCTCAGTGAGTGTTCTTTCTGTCCAATCAGATGTCAGTATGCTTCATGTTGCTGTCAATCATCTAAAAAAAATCTGAAATCTGAACAAGGTCAACACACAAACCGGCGGGGTCAAATGTCACCTGTCAGCCGCCAATCAACAACCCCCCAAACACAGCCACCATCACAACACACAGTCAACATGATGAGACTCTCCCCCAACGCCATGACTCTGTTGATCCTTTGCTCCCTGTACATTTAAGTTTAGATCGTAGACAACATACCTACGTGAGCGGCGGTGGCGGCCAGGTGCAGCAGCAGGAGGCCGAGGGACAGGCGGTGAAACCAAAACATGGCCCGGGGTGGACGGCGAGCTTGAATTATTCTGTGATGAGATGAAGGAACACAGTCTGAATGTGGACAGTAGGACGGAGTGACAGAGGGGGAGGGGCCACAGGAAGGACAGTGACCTGAGGGAGGAGGAGGGACGGAGGGGGAGGGGCCACAGGGAGGACAGTGACCTGAGGGAGGAGGAGGGGCAGGAGGCAGGGCAGGAGAAGGGAGAGCTTAAACATATTCTGCTTCACTGATAGAAAGACAACTACAACTCCCAGAGTGCATCGCTGCAACAGACAGACTGAAGATACCCCTTTACTTCAGTAAAACTACAAATACCACAGAGCCTAACCACATGTCCATGCAAACCACATGACTCCGTAAACTAGTGTGTGAATATCTAAAATCAGTCTTTGAAAAGTCTTGAAAAGACCACATGTCCCCGTAAACCACATGTCCCCATAAACCACATGTCCCAGTAAACTACATGTCCCCATAAACCATGTGTCCCTGTAAGCCACATGTCCTCATGAACCACGTGTCCCAGTAAACCACATGTCCCCATAAACCATGTGTCCCTGTAAGCCACATGTCCTCATGAACCACATGTCCTTGTAAACCACATGCCCCATAAATTACATGTCCCTGTAAACCACATGCCCCATAAATTACATGTCCCTGTAAACCACATGTCCCATAAATTACATGTCCCTGTAAACCACATGTCCCATAAATTACATGTCCTTGTCATGATAACGTATGTTTTACATGTGTTCCTCTTGAGACAGTTTTAATTTTTTTTAGTATTTTAAGTAGATGATGGAACTGTTTAACAAAACAAAAACATTGTGTTTTGTATTATTGTGCAAAACAATGTATTATTTTGTATATTAGCACCTTTGGTAAAATATTCTTTGTAAGTGATGTGGGTTTATTTTTTTATTAATGTTGTTGTGCAACTTAATTGTAGACTGTACTTAAAAAATGTAGATGTTGACACCAAAGAACACGCTGTAAAAAATGTAATGTATGAACAGAGTTTATTCTGTGTGAAGTTGAATTCAGCATGTCGATATCACGGATTAATGATTTTAGGGGAAATAAAACTTTTGATGATTTGAAGAATTAAATCAAATTTTTAAACCAGTTTCTGTTCCAGCATCTCAAAAGCTTTCTCCATCGTCATCATCGTGGGCGGGTCTTTCATGATGCCCTCCACCCAGTCCACAAAGTTGGCCATGTTGGCGTACACCCCATAATACCCCGGGTGTGAACAACCCCGGCCCCAACCGACCACGCCCATCAGGAAGTGTGTGGAGCCGTAGGGTGTGACCAGCGGGCTCCCGTCATCGCCACGGCAGCTCTCCTGACGACCCTCCAGGTATCCGGCACACAGCATGTTGTCAGTGAAGTTGAACTGGGCTCTCTGGGAGCACTGGGAGTTCTGGACGATGGGGACGGACATCCTACGGAGGACAGGGGAGACCGGGACAGCAGGCGTGGCCCCGGAGATGTCAGCGTTGCCCCCGCTGGTCCTCTTGCCCCAGCCTGACACGGTGTGGTAGCGGACTGGGAGGAGCTCCTGCTGAGCGAAGTCTCTGGTGGGCAGGCAGACAGGGATGGCGTGGCGGTTCAGAGTGACAGGACGACTCAGCTGCAACAAGGCGACATCACTGTCACCCGTAGCCGGTACATAGCCGTCATGGGAGATCGCCATGGAAACAGGTATGATCTGCTCGGTGCCTTCTTCCACGTCCAAATTGTGTTCCCCTGGAAACAAGGGGAAAAAAATGTCAAATGCGACAAAGTACAAATGTCAACTTTACTGAGCAACTTCAGAAAACAACTTTACGGAATGATTTTCAAAGTTGTGTCGTCACGGTGCCACAGAAACTGAAAAAGACACTGTTAAATAAGACATTACAAATGTCACATTTATGGGGAAAAAAAAACATAATTTAACTTTAACTTTTTTAACGAATTAATAAACAACTTTTTTACAACAACTTTACTGAATAACTTTTTAAAACACCTTTACAGATTAAACAACTATATGAAGCAACTTTTGCAAACTACTCAAAAACAACTTTTATGAAACACTGACAAAAAAAACTACCAATTTTTTTTTTTTTTTTTTTAGGGAAAATCTTTAACAAAATATTTTTTTAAAAAAACTTTACAGAAACATTTTTACAAATCATTGAAATAACGAAATAACTTTTCCAAAATGTCAAGAAACAACTTTACAGAACAACTTTTAAATAAAGTTAATTGAACAACATTAGCGTGCTAATGTGACAGTGATTTATAGATGTGCAGGTGGACTGAACAGGAAGAGGAGTTACCTGCCACCACAGTGAGGCTTTGAGGGTTGTTGCCATGGATACAGTGGGCAGCGGTGACGACCCAGTTTGGACTGATCAGAGCTCCGCCACAGTGACTGTTTCCTTTTAACCGAACCAGAACCTGACGGACAGATGGACAGATGGATGACGTTAACCCTTCAGGTTCAGTTCAGTTCAGAGCAGAAGATCGATGTGTCCCTGCATTTCTTTGTGGCACCACTTTCAGGCCACATTTCCCCTGACTTTAAAAGGGCATATCAAACCAGCACTCCAGAGCCAAATACACCACAACATAACTTAAGAAATTAAAATCTAGGACATACTGCTGCTCTGACCTCGATACAGATCTTCAATTATCAGGAACTTGTAGTTCAAGTTATCAAAATGGAGAAAAATCAGAAATAATTAATAATTAGTAATAATAAATATTAATTATGTAAAATAATGACTTAATTTACATTAAATAGCAGTGTGTGAGAGAGAGACAAAAGGTGTGGGTGTGAAACCAAGGCTGTCTGGGCTAAAAACAAAATGGCTGACAACCAGGAACTACAAGATGGCCGAATCACAGATCAGATTCAGACCAGGGGAGGTTTTTCCTGACTGTGTGGTCAGTCAGGACAAAGTCAAAGGAGATGAAGCGAGTCTCTTCTTTGGGTGCAGCTCTGTTGAAGCCAATATGTGAGTGAGTCTATGTGAATGTGATATGTGTTGCAAAGGGTCTGGGTTAGGCCAGAGGATGTTTAGTAGCATGCAAGACTCTGCACTGTCTGTGAACAGCATTAGCAAACTAACATCACTTAGCTTTGGTGATGCCAACTAACCAATGACCTAACTGCAGCAATCACAATAATAACTCATATGTAACACAGACACTGATAAAGTGCACCAAACACAACGTTTGCAACTAACTCTCCAGCAACAAGGAGAACCAAGTTGAGTTAGCATCCCAACGTCTAACTCTGCAAGGAGCCCGAGCGACCAGCTTCCTCAGATCTGCTCCTTCGGAACGAGGACACAGCAAAGACTGAATCTGGAACCACAGCTCTTTCCAGCCTTCAACTGCCTGCTAATGAAAGCAACACTCCTTAGCATCTTTTTTCCCCTCCATCCATTCATGGACTGGTAACGAAACAACTGGACATAACAAGCTAGTGCAGCAGTACGAGCTGAGCAGGACAGTTAGCCTTTATGAGTGTCTGCGTGACATGTGTTGATGTGATGTTTTCACAGAGTTATTATTGTGATTTGTTTGTTTTTATTGATTGTTGCAGTTAGGTTATTGGTTAGTTGGCTTCACCAAAGCTAAGTGCTGTAGCATGCAACTAAACATCCTCTGTACTAACCCGGGCACCTTTTGCAACATATATCACATACACATAGACTCAAATTGGCTTTCAGAATAGCTACACCCAAAGAGGAGACTCAAAGTTCCTGCTTCTTGTAAATTAAGTCTAAGTATTTAACAAAATTATTAATTATTATCAATAATTATTAATTATTATCAAAATAATTATCTATTATTCCTGGTAGCCATTTTGATCCTTCAATTGGAGATGAAGTCAGGTCCCAACACTGATGACCCCGTGATGTTTCCTGTAGCGCCCCCTTCAGGACTCAGGTTACCTGCCAGGGACAGTCTCCTTTGGGACAGTGGTTGGACCCCACCAGTCTGGTCTGATCCACCACAGTCTGGTTCAGGCCTGTTTCTTGTGGAGGCAGCCGACCACACGGATACTCCACTGCAACACACACACACAACCATCACAGTACTCACTGCAGAGTACCAGCCAGTATTTCAGTAAAAAAGTAACTAAAGTACTTCTCTCTGAGATGTAATGGAGGATAAAGTAACAGATTAGTATTCATGTGTAACCAGAGGATTAAAAATGTGTCTACCAGGGGGCAGATCAGAGCCGACACCTAAATATTTTCTTTAACAAATCTCAGTTTGTTTGGATCAATGTTAAGATCAGAATCAGCTGTTTGACAGTATATTAATAATCCATAAATCATTAAAGTCAGTTTCTAAGCACGAAGAGGAAGTAGTATTCAGGTGGTATTTGTACCCTGAGCAACACACTGCCGCCCGTCTTCTCCCAGTTTGTATCCGTCAGCACAGAAACATTTCCGTCTTTGTCCTGAGCCGTCACAGAAATGTTGACAGTGTCCGTTCTGGTAGAGACACTTCAGGATGTCTTCTATCACTACAGGAAGATAACAGTTAACACAATGGGATTTATATATACATATACATATATATATATATATATATATATATATATATATATGTATATATGTGTTAGATAACAAAGACACTTCAGTATGTAAAACTCCAGTTAGCAGCCCACACTATTATTAGCTTAAATCCCTTTTATTGGTCAAAATGTGGAGCTTCACCAGGTCAGTAAAAGAGACGGCACCTTTAGTTAAAGTTTTACAGCTGTGTGTAGTACATCTGTCTTGTACTTGTTACTGTTTTTACTTGATTCATATATATATATACAGTGGTGTGAAAAAGTGTTTGCCCCCTTCCTGATTTCTTACTTTTTTGCATGTTTTCCACACTTAAATGTTTCAGATCATCAAACAAATTTAAACATTAGTCAAAGATAACACAAGTAAACACAAAATGCAGTTTTTAAATGAAGGGTTTTATTAATGAGGAAGAAAAAAATCCAAAGCTACATGGCCCTGTGTGAAAAAGTGTTTGCCCCC
>NC_065521.1:1898560-1900725 GCF_006386435.1 Epinephelus moara | reverse complement strand
ATATATATATATATATATATATATATATATATACATATATTTTAAAAAGAAATTAGTCTCTGCTGTTGTGTCGGACACTTTAGGGAACCACTTTATAAACCAATTTAGGGAGCAACTTTATTAAACAGCTTTACAATTTGAAGCAACAACTACAACTTTACAACATTAGGGTACAACTTTTTTTTAAACAAAAAGCTTTATTAAACAACTTTGTTGAACAACTTAACGTAAGCGAACGACTACAACTATCGGGAACAACTTTAGTAAACCACTTTACAACTTCAGAAAACAATTTCAAATCTTTACAGAGCCGCTTTATAAAACAACTTTACTGCATAACTATACACTTTGAAACAACAACCACATCTTACAACTTAAGGGAACAGCTTTACTAAACAACTAAAGGGAGCAACTTTATAAAACAACTTTACTGAACAACTTTACTGCGCAACTATACACTTTGAAGCAACAACTACAACTTTACAACTTAAGGGAACAGCTTTACTAAACAACTAAGGGGAGCAACTTTATAAAACAACTTTATTGAACAACTTTACAGTTTGAAGCAATAATTACAACTTAACTTAAGGGAACAACTTCACTAGCAAACTAAAGGGAGCAACTTTATCAAAAAAAACTTTAGGGAACAACTTCATGAAACAAATTTAAGGAACCACTTAAAAAAACAACTTTACAACGTCAGGGAACAGCTATATAAAACAACTTCAAGGGACCATGTGAGCAACTTGAGGGAACAACTTTACAAACAACCTAAAGGGACAATGTGATCAAATTTAGGGAACATCTTTATAAAACAACTTTACTAAAGAACAACTTTGCTTAAGAACTTTAGGGAACAACTTTACAAAACAACTTTTCAGAACAATGTTATAAAACATCAGAACAACTTTACCACTTAAGGGAACAACTTTATAAAAAATCTTAACCAAACAGCTGCATATGTGGAACCCATGTGTTGAACGACTTAAGGGAACAAATTGAAGTGATTTATTTTTACCTGTTTGACAGTGTTGTCCTTCAAACCCTTCGGGACAGTGACATTCATAGGACGTCCCCATGTGGACACATGAGCCGTTGTTACGACACGGGTTGATCAGGCAGGGGTCGCGACCTGATAAAGGAATCAATCATAACAGTTTTTCTAAAGACAGAGAGACATGTTATTATTATGAATTCATATTTGATATAGATGATCTTATTATTATTGATACAAGTTAACATTTGAATTCTTGGTGAAGTGAAATCTTAAATATAGAATGGAGTCATGATTTAGTTGTGTTGTGATGTGGAGAAAAGTAAAGTTCATTAATGTCCAACACGTTTGTTCCTCACTGTCATGAAGCGTTTTATCAATCCTGATGTTTGACAGTAAAAACCAGCAACAAGAGTCACCACAGATAATAAATAACAGCCCAAGATTTTACTCACGGTCGTACGTCAGCCAGAACTGCCTCTGCGAAGAAAAAAATAAGTCTTTGAAAACATGTAAACATCAACGTATTCCAAAAACAAAGCTAAAGCTAACACAAATGCAAACCTCAACACTAAAACAACCAAAGATGCTTTTAGAGCATCTTTGAAACAACAATGGGAACAACTTTACAATTTTAAGGAACGATGTTACAACTTTAAGAAACAACTAAAAAACCTAAGGGAACAACTTAACCTAACAACTTTACAACTTTAGGGAACAACTTTACAACCTTGGGGAACAACGTTACAACTTTAGGGAACAACTTTACTTAAAAACTTTACAGCTTTAGGGAACAACTTCACCTAACAACTTTAGGGAACAACTTTAAAACTTTTGGGAACAACTTTACAACTTTAGGGAACAACTTTAGCTAACAACTTTAGGGAAGAACTTTAAAACTTTTGGGAACAACTTTACAACTTTAGGGAAGAACTTTAACAACTTTACAACTTTAGGGAAGAACTTTAAAACTTTTGGGAACAACGTTACAACTTTAGGGATCTTTTTTATAAAACAATTCTAAGGACCCACTTTGAAGAATGACTTTACTACAAAACTTAACAACTTTAGGAAACAACTTTTTAACTTCACTACTTTAATCAATCAATCAATTTCAATCAATTTTATTTATAAAGCCCAATATCACAAATCACAATTTGCCTCACAGGGC
>NC_065521.1:1879288-1898493 GCF_006386435.1 Epinephelus moara | reverse complement strand
TAGTCATATGTGTATAATAACAGTAGAAGTATGACTAATGACTAATGACGGCAGCAGCAGCAGGAGGCATCTGGCAGGACCACGGCAGGGAACAACTTTACCAACAACAGCTATGAGCTATCCTTATAAAACAACTTTGCAATTTTAGGGAACCACTTCATGAATCTAGTCTACTTTATAAGGACTAACAATAAATAGAAGTGACTTAAAACTGTTTTAAATGTAGTAGTAAAATAAAATTAGGATAATTAGCGGTGAGACGACACAAAGGCATCTGTAAATCTGAATTTTAAAGATGTTTTTAAAAAATTCACATTTCGTCTTTAATACTATTTAAATTTCGGTAACTGAGATGGCGACTGGCTGACCGTCCGGGTGTCATCTTCGAAAACTTCTCGCGCCTCCTCATAGTCACATATCTCCTCGATACATTCCCTCTCCAGGTTTCCTTGTTTCAGCTCCTCCAGGAAGCCACTGTTGGCTCGCCGCCATCTCTGCAGCACACCATTCGCCTCGTGCTTCTGGACAAACACTGTCAACACAAACCATCAAATGATATCATTTATCTTCAACAGAAGGTTTAAAGGTCTGACTCAATGTTTATCTGTCCTGTCCTGAGACACTGTGGGGACGTCTCTTTGTTACCACAGAAGAAGAAGGTGGAGCTGACGCAGTGTTGGATGTGAACTGACCTGCAGCAGCAGCAGCAGCAGCAGTGAAGCCTGGCAGCAGAATCCAGACGCTCCTCAGCAACATGTCACCACTTCACACTGACTCCACTCAACTAACACTAACACTGCTTTAAACTGAGTTAGGCCACACCCACCAGGCCTCCCACCCTTCAACCACCAGGTCAGTAAACACATCTCCACTACTGACCTTTACCCAGGTCAGTGAACGCATCACCACTGACCAGAAACATAATTTCAAACACATAAACGTTCAGTTTATTGTCATCAAACAGAATCAGGACAGGTTTTACATTTCAGGGTCTGAAAACAACGTTTGTAATGTCGTCATATAATTAAAATGTAATTTCAACAATAGTTTGGAGAGTTTGATGTGAGAAAACACCTGAACATGACGTCAATAAATTGTTCCATTACGCTCATGTTAGGAGACAATCACAGTAACTGTAAGACGCTCAGATGAAGGTCACTGAACGCCTCACAGCAGCCACAGTGTCACATTCAGAGTAAAGATGTGCATGATGTCACAGTTTCCTCATGGCGTCCCACAGGGATCAACACTGGGGCCACCGTAGTTCTACATTTACAGGCTGATACTCCGTCACTGATCCACAGATATGCACAGGTATTAAAATATAAATGATCAATACTTATCAACTACATTTACTCGAGTACTGTACATGAGTACAGGTTTCATGTTACTTATACTCTAGTATTTACAGCTATTGTATCCTTTTTTACTGCAACACGTTTATTTTACAGATTTAGATCATTGATACAAAATATAATCAACAATATTATTTATATTATAAAAACTTTTACTGCAGTAGCAGAGTATTTGTACGGTGTGGTAGTTGTACTTTTATTTCAGATTATTATCTTCAGAATTGTAATAGAGTATTTGTACTATGAAGTATTTTTACTATAGTAAAAGATCTGCGTATTAAAACCACAGAATGAATCTCAGGTCGTCAGGTTGTGTATCAAAGCCTCGGTGGCGTTCGCCGGCAGGTGCAGTGGCACATGAGTCGGCAGGTGTGGCGGCATTGCTGTTTGGTTGTGGATCCATTCCAGGTAGTTGGACACCCGGGTGTAGATGCCGTAGTTGCCCGGTCGGGCGCAGCCCTTCCCCCAGCTGACAATCCCTAGCAGGAACGCCGTCTTCTTGTACTTCGTCACCAGGGGGCCGCCGCTGTCGCCTTTACATGAGTCCTCCCGGCCCTCAATGTATCCGGCACAGAACATATTCTCGGTAAGCACCACGCCACTCTCCTCCAAGCACTGCTGCGTCCGGATCCGTGGGACCTGGAGCCGCCGCAGGATGTGCGAGGTGGGCCCGTTCTCACCCCGCCTTCCCCAGCCGCTCACTGTGTGTGTGCTGATGGCCCAGAGTTCACGCTCAGCCAGCGGGCGTGTTGGCAGGCAGGCCGGGACGGCATATGTCGTGTAGACGATGGGTGACGCCAGGCGGAGGAGGGCGATGTCGTTGTCTGCGGTCCTCTTGACATAGTTCTCATGCATGATGATCTCAGCAACCTGGAGGTGCTGCTCCGTGCCTTCATTCACCTCTGTGTTGTGCTCCCCTGCCGGACAAACAGGAAGTTGAGTCAGATGACTTTTTAAAAGACAGGAGGAGTGTCTAACCACTATAGAGACAGAGCGCAACGTGTCATAATCTGAAAGCCATCCCCTTTGGGGAAACGAGGCCTGCTTTCCCCTCACACTTTCCACCTGCGTTTCCAGCCTGTTGAGTTTTCCCTAAGTCCAAATGCCGAAAAGTTGCTGTGTGGTGGGCTGCATAGCCAATAAAAACCCAGAGCTTAGCTTTTATCAGCTGCCGAGCAGAAAAACAGAACCTTGTAGAAGACTAAAGTGGATACAGGCAATAAAACGTGAGACTTCAACAGGGAAGAAATTGTGGGATCCTGACACTCGGTATGCCTATGTGAGCAGCAAACGCTTTGTCAAACCCTCCAAATGTATTTGTTAGGGTAACAGTTAACTGCATTTATGTAAGCTTAAGCATTGACAGTATGAATGCAATTTCTGTTATAATTGTGCCCAGCGCTCCGCGATTCAAGCAGTCCATTCCAGCGGTCCGCCCTAGCCCTTGTATCAATCTACCAGCATGTAGAGACATATCTCAAAACAACAACGTGTGCCGGTAGCAGGAGCAGGCTGACAGCTGAGCATGCCCAAATGTTCATCTTCCGAAAAAACAATCTCCACATCATGTTTTTTTCCAAGAAGAGCAAGGTAAGGAGAAGGGACACTGAGGTAGACCGGCAACATTAAGCTTATCAATATACCGTTACCTCTCTGGTAGGCACTGCGTGCTAACATAATCCTTTGCCATCTTATTATTAGCTAATTATTAGCTAGCTATAGCTAATAATTTTAGCTAGCTAGCAATTCAGTAATGGAGACTTGAAGGCGCGGCTGCGGAGGCAGAATGACAGCAAATGAGCGATGAAGCGGAGGGGAAAGCGGGCCTCGTTTGCCCTTTGGGGGCGTGGCTTTCAGATTATGACGCATTGCGCTCTGTCTCTATAGGCTGGTACCTGCGGCCACCTTCAGGAACTGAGCGTCAGTGTCCTCCAGGCAGTGAGACGCTGTGATGATCCATGTTGGTTGATAGATGACTCCTCCACAGAAACCTTTACCTTTATACACCAGCAGCACCTGAAACACAACATGCAACGCGTGTTAGATTTTAGCCATGAAGACAGCGCCGCCAAACATACAGACATGCTTTATTAACCCAGTCATGTTTCCATCACTCTAACCTCTGATGTCAAATTCATCTAAAACAGAAACAACTGACTTATTTCTCTTGGAAATGTCGGCCTTTCTATCAGAATCTGGTTCAGGCAGAAGTCCAGAGATGTAGTTTCAGAACTTGCCTCAGTGATTCGTCCTGATGACCAATGATCACCTCAACCCACCAGAGGAAAACATAAAGACACAAAAGGTGCTTCTCAAAGTTGAGGAAGAATCCTTCCTTGGTAGGACAGGTCCTTCCAAGTCAGGTCCTACAGAGGCAAAGAAAGACTCCTTCCTTAGAACAGGCTAGCGAGTGCCCAGGTCATTGAAGAGGCCCCGCCTTCAATTCAGGCAAATTGTGTGTTAAGAATTGTAGGTATATTATGCATGCTGAGGATACACACATGCATCCTTGGAAACCTCTGAAGGAAGGACTCTGTCCTCGGTAGGATCTTTGACATTGGAACAGTCCTTCGAGGGGATTGGATGACGTAGCCTCCTTGAAATTCAGATGTTTAAGGATCTTTTCTTGACTCTGGGGAGGGTTAACCCCCAAAAGACTGTTCCAACATCAAGGATCCTTCCAATTCTACAGAGGACTGAGTCTGTCCTTCAGAGTACTCACAATTCTCTGTGAATAATTTGCCTGAATTGAAGCCATGGCTTCTTCAGTGACAAACACCTGGGCACTTGCTGGCCTGTTCCAGTGTGTGCTCACTGAACATTAGGAAGGAGTCTTGCCTAGTCTCTGTAGGACCTCAGTTTGGAAGGACCCATCCTATCAAAGAAGTGTCCTTGACTTTGAGAAGCGCTGACAGGCTGTACAGTAAACGGGTGAACTGTCCCTTTAATGTTAGCGTACCTGCCAGGGGCATTCACCTTTGGGGCACTCTGTCCCTCCAACGATTCGGGCTCGAGCGTCGAGCTGGCCGGCTTTGTTTCCTGTGTCCAGGACGGGGACCATGCCGCACGCTATTGTCTCTGAAACCACAAAGAGAGATGTCTTTAATGTTAATTTTCTAATGAGCTATCCGTCCGTCCATCTGTCCATTGTGTGTCTCTGGACGCAGTGAGTCGATGGCTGAGGTCAGTGTGAGGTCGGTTTAGTTTACTGACAGTAAACAGATCTGTGGTCAGTCTAAAGGTCAGTTCAACACACAGAGGGGGATTCACCATCAGCTCTTTCTGATAGACAGACATCAGACCAGACGTTTTGTTTTATTAGATGAATTTGTTTTTCCATGATCCTGTTTAAATGACTGTAAAACTAGAAACAGCTTCAACATTTATTCTTCCTGCAGCAGAACGCTCAGACTTCTGTTTTCCACGTCATCATGTTGTACGATCATAATGACGTCACCACGCTACGTTAAGTGGGGTGCAAAAACACGCAAAAATGCAGTGTTGCCACAGGAATAAATGAAGAATCAATAAAAACATCTTTTCACGCTGCTCATAAAAATGATCATATTAAAAAACTAAATAACAAACAGAGTTCAAATAAATTACAAAGTGTTCAGAAATATTTTGTTTATGTTTCTTCATTTAAAAATCTTTTGGATCTTTTTTTTTTGCATTAATATGTTTTGTCTTTTTACTTAATGAAATCTGATGAAGTTTTTCCATGAAGTTTTTTTTTTCAGTATTTTTAAAAAGTTGTTCCATATATATATATACACACACACGTGTGTGTGTGTGTTTGTGTGTGTGTGTGTGTGTGTGTGTGTGTGTGTGTGTGTGTATTTAAAAGTTTTTCCGTAAAGTTTTGTTCTCAATGTTTTTCTGTAAAGTATTTTTCATTGTTGTCTATAGTCGTGTGGTAACGTTTTACATGCCTTAATTTCAATACTTTAATCAGTTATTCTGGTTCATTGACTTCCACCATCTTTGAGCTCAGGTCGCACAGACTTTAGAGACAGGAAGTGTTTGAAGAAACTCCAGGAAGTGACATCACAATAAGCAGGAACACCACTATGGGTCCAGGATGAGTTTAAAGGGTTAATCAGAGTCTGAGTGAAATCAGCTGACTCACTGTCTGCCACACAGCTCTGGCCGTCAACATCCAGGAAGTAACCTTCTGCACACGAGCAGTTCAGTCTTCGTCCTCCCTCGTCTTCATCACAGAAATGGCTGCAGCCTCCGTTCTCCAGCAGGCAGGTGTCGGCCACCACTGTGAACTCTGAAAACAACACGCTTAAAATAAACAAACAAATAAATCAATCAATTTGGCACACACGGTTATGGTCAGGTGGTGGATGAACGTGTGAATGTTGATGTTAGAATCAGGTGATGGATGAATGTGTGAATGTTGACATCACAATGAACGTGTGAATGTTGACATCACAGTCAGGTGATGGATGAACGTGTGAATTTTGACATCGCGATGAACGTGTGAATGTTGACATCACAGTCAGGTGATGGATGAACGTGTGAATGTTGATGTTAGAGTCAGGTGATGGATGAATGTGTGAATGTTGACATCACGATGAACGTGTGAATGTTGACATCACAGTCAGGTGATGGATGAACGTGTGCATTTTGACATCACAGTCAGGTGATGGATGAACATGTGAATTTTGACATCACAGTCAGGTGATGGATGAACATGTGAATTTTGACATCACGGTCAGGTGATGTATGAACGTGTGAATTTTGACATCACAGTCAATGTGATGGATGAACGTGTGAATTTTGACATCACAGTCAGGTTTTATTGTTTATTGGATGGATCCCCATTAGCTGCCGCCTTGGCGACCACTAATCTTCCTGGGGTCCATAAAGTACATAAAATTTAACATAAATGATAACATCCAAGACATAAATACATACAGTCATACATTCCTAGCATAACTACACTTACAACAATAACAACAACAATAATACACATACATGTACACACACACACACACACACACACACACACACACACACACACCAATTATATATGCATAATATCATAATATATTAATAACACTATAATTATACTAATACACTATAATAGCACTAATAATACCATACATTAGTGATATATTTTCATCACAGTCAGGTGATGGGTGAATGTGTGAATGTTGACATCACAGTCAGGTGATGGGTGAACGTGTGAATGTTGACATCACAGTCAGGTGATGGGTGAACGTGTGAATGTTGCTCACCAAGCTCACAGTTGAGTCCACTGAACTGCGGCAGACAGAAGCAGGTGTAGGACGACCCCTGGGTGGAGCAGCTGCCTCCGTTCACACAGGGGTCAGACTCACAACTGTCGGGGACTGAGGGACAGACACAAGATTGCCATGACCTTTGACCTTTGACCACCAGAATCTAATCAATTCATTTTGTTTGAGGAAACTCCCTTTTGAGCTATCCCATTCACAAGAATGAGGCGAACCAGGTCACAGTGACCTTGATTTTGACCACCAAACGACCATCAGATTCCAGTCAGTTCATCCTTGACTGAAAGTGGATGTTTGTGTCAAATTTGAGAAAATTCCCTGAAAGCAACACAAAGTAGGATTGCTCTTTTTACCTCACGCGCTCCCCCTACAGACAAAAACAGTATTGTCTGTTACAACTGTCGCAAAAATCTTTCTGCGCGTGCATTTGTTAACAAGCCAACGATACTGGTGAACTTCCTGAAGCTGGCCGTGTAATGGGCCATCATCATGTCTTCAGAACGGGTAAAGTAGCCTCATAGCATTTTGTACATACATGATGATTGATGAGGCATCGTTAGCCCTGATTAGAAGTTAGCTTAGCATGTCGATCATCATACTGGTGTCAGATATAAACAGTGGAACCATCGTTAGCCCTGATTAGCAGTTAGCTTAGCATTATGTCAGATCATCATACTTGTGTTGGATCTAAACAGTGGAACCATTGTTAGCTTTCATCAGCAGTTAGCTTAGCATTATGTCAGATCAACATACTGGTGTCAGATATAAATAGTAGCCCCTTTGTTAGCCGTGATTAGCAGTTAGCTTAGCATGTCGATCATCATACTGGTGTCAGATATAAACAGTGGAACCACTGTTAGCCCTGATTAGCAGTTAGCTTAGCATTCTGTCAGATCATCATACTTGTCTTGGATCTAAATAGTGGAACCATTGTTAGCTTTCATCAGCAGTTAGCTTAGCATTATGTCAGATCATCATACTGGCATCTTATATAAACAGTGGAACCTTTGATAGCCCTGATTAGCAGTTAGCTTAGCATTCTGTCTTATCATCATACTTGTGTCAGATTTAAACAGTGGAACCATCGTTAGCCCTGATTAGCAGTTAGCTTAGCATTCTGTCAGATCACTATTCTGATGACAGATATAAACAGTGGAACCATTGTTAGCCCTGATTAGCAGTTAGCTTAGCATTCTGTCAGATCATTATTCTGATGACAGATATAAACAGTGGATCCATCATTAGCCCTGATTAGCAGTTAGCTTAGCATTCTGTCAGATCATCATACTTGTGTTGGATCTAAACAGTGGAACCATTGTTAGCTTTCATCAGCAGTTAGCTTAGCATTATGTCAGATCATCATACTGGTCTCAGATATAAACAGTACAACCATTGTTAGCCCTGATTAGCAGTTAGCTTAGCATTATGTCAGATCATCATACTGGTCTCAGACATAAACATTACAACCGTTGTTAGCCCTGGTTAGCAGTTAGCTTAGCATTCTGTCGATCATTATACTGGTGTCAGAAATAAACACTGGAACCTTAATTAGTCCTGATTAGCTGTTAGCTTAGCATTCTGTCTGATCATCATACTTGTGTCAGATATAAACAGTGGAACCATCGTTAATTTTATATACTTTATTAATCCCCCTGAGGGGAAATTCAATTTCAATTTTTTTCAAGTATATAAAATTAAATTAAATTAAAATAAAATTAAATTAGTTAGCTTTCATTAATAGTTAGCTCAGCATTCTGTCAGATACAGAATAAAATGATTGGACTCTTACGGTTGTAGGTTTTCCAGAACTCGTCCTGAGGAGACAGAAACATCAGACATCAGACATTAGACATCAGACATTAGATATTAGACATTAGACATCACACATTCATTCGGTGATGGTCGCAGGGTGGCGGGGTGACAGGGTGACGGGGTGACAGAGTCTGACCGTGGTCTCGGTATGTTCAAACACCTCTCGCGCCTCCTCATACGTGCACTTCTCCTCCAGACACTCCCTCTTCAGGTCTCCCATCTGCAGCTCCTCCAGCCAGCCTGAGTTGTACCGTCGAGTCCGGACCAGGATGTCATGTGCTCGATGTGGATCCAGGAAGACTACCAACCAGAGGAGGACGGACTGGGTCAGCACAGAGTACTTCACCTCTTCAGTCAGAGTAAAAATACTGGAGTACTGCAGTACTCTGCGTACTTACCTGACGCCGGCTGGCAGCTGGAGAAGATGAAGACCAAGGTGAAGAAGACTCTTAGCCACATCGTTGGAGTTCAGCAGACAGTCACTGCTCTGCTGCTGCTGCTGCTGCTGCTGCTGCTGCTGGTCAGACCGGACTTTGGACCTGGAGTTCCCCCATCCACCCTCGACCCTCCCCCGATCTGTCCCCACCTCCACCTTCCACCCTGGATCACATGGTCCCAGTGGAAATACCCGTCTGACTGAAGGTGAATCTGTTTCTCTGAAATGAATCAAACCAAGAACTGTTCCTGGTGTGACGTTCTCTGTAGAACTCTCTTCGGAACAAAACAAAGAACCTTTTCTCCTTAACGTTAAAAATGTTTTTTATCTGCTTTCTTGATCCAAGTGTGTTTTTCTGACACCAAACCTAAACTACGTAACTTTACGTTCCTACAGTTCACCTACATGACTTAACTTTCCAAAAATTATCCTACATAACTTTACATTCCTAAAATTATCCTGCATGACTCTATGTTCTTAAAAAATCATCCTGCATAACTTTACATTCCTAAACTGAATTTATGTAACTTTACGTTCATAAAATTATCCTGTGTAACTTTAGTTTCTAAAAATAAACCTACGCAACTTCACGTTCCCAAACCTTACCTACGTTACTCTCCTAAACTGAACCTACTTAACATTTCTTTTCCAAACCTGAAAGTTATGTAGGTTAGATTTAGGAAACTGAAGTTACGTAGGTTAGGTAGGTTAGGTAACCATCAAATGAAAACATGACCACATTATCGTAAAGTTTGACTTTGTCTTTATTTGTTTTACAAGAACAAAGCGACAAACGAAGCATCAACATTATTAAAATAATCTGTCGTAACTCTCACTGTGAATCTGTGCAGACAAAATATAAATTTATTTGTACACATTAAAAACACTCTTGTTGATGTTCGTTCTTGTACGATGACTTTATACGATGATCTCTGAGTCCGCCGTCTCGGTTTGGACTTGGTCTCAGATGGTGGACAGGATGTCTTCGATCCAGTCCAAGAAGTTGCTGACTCTGGTGTAGACTCCGTACATGTTCTCATTGGCGCAGCCCTTCCCCCAGCTCACAACGCCTGTCAGGAACCAGGTCTTCTTGTAGCGCGTCACCAGTGGGCCGCCACTGTCGCCTTCACAGGCATCCTGGCCGCCAGACTTGAGCCCGGCGCAGAGCATGTTCCTGGTGATGTTGAGCTTGGTGTGGAGGCGGCACTCCTGCAGAGGAACCCTCGGCAGCTCCAGCCGCTGAAGGACTCCGGCGGCGGGACCGAACCGTGACAGGCGGCCCCAGCCGGACACGGTAGAGTGGCGGATGGTCGCCATTGTTCGGGTGAAGGTGCTGTTGCGGGCAGGGAGGCAGATGGGAACCACGTAGCGTCCCAGTTTGACGGGACGGTGAAGCTTCAACATGGCCAGGTCGCTGTCAGAGCTCGACTTATTGTAACCTTGGTGAATCAGCACTTTGACCACACGTCGCTTCTGCTCGGACTTCTCCTCCTCGTTCAGGTCGTGTTCGCCTTCATGTAGACAGAATGTTAATTCATTCATCTTTATTAACAGAGAGACGTCTCACTGAGTCATTTATTGATTTTATTCCCTTAATCACAACCGAACTTTAGTTTGATGTCACAGTGGTTATCATCATTAGCATGTTAGCATGATGTCACCCAGGACCAACACATTTAATGCTAATGTCATCACTGCATGTCAAAATAAATTATTATATAAACAATTGCGATGACACTTATGGGTCAAAAAAAAATTGCAACCATATTCGAAAGTTAGTGAACGATACGTAATTTAAATGTTGTATACTATCATGTTAGCAGTTTTCAGAATCTGTTAGAAAAACATTTGTGGTGAGCACGTTTCTTTTTTTCACATTTTTTATTTTAAATGAGTGAACGTGTTCCTTTTTATTTTTAGTTTCTTGTGTTTCATTGAGTTGTGGTGCGTTCTGCGCTCTCAGCAACAAACAAAATTAACCTTTAATTTGAAAAAGTCAAAAACAGCAAGTAAAAAAGACGTAAATTATTGAGCCAAAAAACAAAAAATCATCATTGCACAAAAAAACAAACCCTCTTGACGACAGATTTTAAAGAGTTGAAAGCAGAGTTGTTAAAACTGATTGATGAGAATGTAAAGATGAAAAGAGGCGGAGCTGTATGTCAGCCTTACCGACGGTGACGTTGAAGTCGGTGGCAGCTTTTCCCCAAACGCAGTGGGCGGCGGTTAAAACCCATCGATCTGACAGGACGATGGCGCCGCATGTGAAAACGTTACGTTCAGTCAGAAGAGCCTGAAAAGACAACGTAAGAGTAGGAACAAAGTAATCAAAGATTAGTCTGGAGTCCATTTTGTTTTTCAGTAACATTCATACTACGTCTCAAACACTTCGTCACACAGTTCAGAGTTCTTGAATATAACGTAGAGTAATAAACTTACAGTCTGTGTGTGTTGACGTTTGTCTCTTAGGAGGACATGTCAAACCTACATTAAACCGTTTACTTGTCCAGAGAGACTGATAAATCTGTATTAACTCTGCCAGAGACGATGTGAGGACATACCTGCCATGGACAGTGTCCTTTGGGACACGTCTTCCCGTTAATGACTCGGGGGGTGAAAAACATCAGAGGTCGTCCACAGACCACCTCGTCTGGACCTGAGAGACCACAAACATTCACAGACTACACTGTAGGTTTCAGACTACAACATTACTGAAGAAGACTTGTTTCCTGTATGTTTAGAGTGGAGCTAACATGTCGCTGTAAGCTAATGTGTAGCTGTTAGCTAACGTGTAGCTGTTAGCTAACATGTGGCTGTGTCAAACTAGTCAATCGTTTAAAGTGTTAACGAGCTCTAACTTTGAGGCATGCAGCTGCTGGCGTCCAGATCCAGACGATATCCTCGAGCGCAGAAACACACGTGAGAACGATTCGGAAACTGTCTGCAGAAATGTTCACATCCTCCATTTCTGTAGCGACAGCCATGGTTGGTGGAACGGGCTGCGTAGAGAAGAAAAACTTTATTCGCCAGGAGTCCTTCGACGACAGTCACGAACATTTGTACAAACGTGTACCTTTGTCACAGTTGTATCCATGGAAACCAGGTGCACATTTGCAGACGTAGGTGTCGATGAGGCGAGTACAGGTGGCTCCGTTTTTACAGGGAGACAACTGGCAGTGATCCGGTGCTGCAAACAGGAAGTCCCAGAAAGGAACAGTTCACCCAATAACAGCATGAATGGTACGTTGGGTCATGGTTAACCTTGACTTTTAGATGTGTCCTTAAAGGAACAGTTCACCCAAAAACAAAATGACCACAGTGCTCATGTCCCGAGGCTCTCTGTGGTACTAGAGAAAGATTTCTATCGAGTGATGTGATGGAGAGCGGAGTGCATATTTGATCCTGTCAGACGTTCATAATCAGCGTATGAATTCTTTAGTTAAGGCCAAAAACATATGTTGTGAAGTCACAGTGACCTTTTACCTCTGGCTACCAAAATTTAATCGTTTTTGGACATTTGTGCCAAATTTGAGGAAGTTACCTCACGAACAGGACGGACAACGAGAACACACAAACTCTCTGGCCACGACTGTCACCTTCGAGGAAGCATTAAAAAGTTTGGAAATCTGAACACAAAACATTTCCTGATTATTCTTCCATGAAGGAAACAACAAACAAAATGGTACACAAAAAATCGTTTGTTGACACTTTGATAAGTTCAACTTTATTTTCCAGGCGCTCCACTGTTCTTAACACTGCTACGTTGTGTTCATACCAAACACGATACGAATTTTTGCATCTAAATATTATCATGTTAGCAGTTTTCAGCATCTGTCGGAAAGACATTTGTGGTTAGCGTGTTTATTTCAGTCACGATTTATTTTAAACCAGTGAAAGCATTTCTTCTTATGCTCAGTTTCTTGTGTTTCATGAAGTTGCGGTGAGTTCTGCGCCGTCAGCCACAAAGAAATTAACATTTAATTTGATATTGTTTAGGATGACGACAAGTAGAAAAGACGGAAATTACCGAGCCCCTCCCAAAGAAATGTCTTTACTGCACACAAAAACCCCACGAATATTCACAATGCATTACTTGCGATTGTTTGAATGCTAGAATATTTTGAATTGACTCACTTTATACACGCATGTAATCGCTGAATCAATAAATGAACTTCTGCTGCCACGTCCTCAGCATCACACGCCCCCGAAGGATCTCAGTGCTGATTGGCTATCGCAGCACGAATTGGTCGCTGAAGTTCAGATATTTCAACTCTTGCGAATATGCATATGATATAAAATTGTGCTACATGCTTCATTCACGCCACTTAATTGACATATTTTCAGTCTTTCGCATCGTGTCCATTGTGCAGCCTAGCAGGAATTCACATCAAATCGTTTCTCTATATTGACTTGACGTGTAATTCACTCGTAGAAATGATTTTATTCGCGCTTGGTGTGAACACGACATTCGATAGAAATGGCACCCCTTCTCCACCAACATGTGTTGGTGTTCCAGTTATTAAACCTGAGTTTGAACTGTTCAGAACATTTTGAACAAAAGTAGATTGGATCAGAACCGTTATGTCCGTGACATCCGTTGAGCTTCGTGCAACACACTCCGTTGATGACAAGTCCTTGATTGTAATGGTTCTGATCAAAACTAGTGGATGTGTCGGCTGTTTTTCTAGATAGCTCCAAGATCCTAAGAACCCTGAACAGAACCAATTCAAGAACCAGAGGTGATTTGGCCTCAGGAGGTTAGAAGTTCATGTTGTTTTCGGGTGAACTGTTACTTTAAGGTCGTAGTTTAATGTTGTTTTTGTTTCAGTCCGACACTAATCTGTCACATGACTTTGATTTCAGGTATAGGAGGCGCAGTACCTGTGTAGATCTTCCAGAACGCCTCCTGACAACAGAACAAGAACACAAGTTAACATCGACAACACCAGCAGAGACTGTGTGAGGACAACGTGAGGACGTAATGAGGACAACGTGAGGACATAGTGAGGACAACGTGAGGACATAGTGAGGACAACGTGAGGACATAGTGAGGACAACGTGAACGTGAAAGGGTTTTTTTGAGGAGTTTTTCTTGATCAGCTGTGAGGGTCCTAAGGACAGAGGGATGTCGTATGCTGTAAAGCCCTGTGAGGATTTGTGATATTGGGCTTTATAAATAAAATTGAACTGAACTGAACGTGAGGACAACATGAGAACAATGTGAGGACAATATAAAGACACCAGCAGAGACAACATGAGGACAACGTGAAGACAACGTGAGAAAAGCGTGAAAACAGTGTGAGGACAACCTTGAAGACAACATGAGGACAGCGTGAGGACAACCTTGAAGACAACATGAGGACCAACCTTGAAGACAACATGAGGACAGCGTGAGGACAACCTTGAAGACAACATGAGGACAACATGAGGACAACTTGAGGACAGCGTGAGGACAGCGTGAGAAGCAGCGGGCGGCGTCTCCACTGACCAGCTGCTGAGGCATGGCGAAGATCTCCTTCGCCTCCTCGTAAGAACATTTCTCCTCCAGACACTCCCGTTCCAGGTCGCCTGTCCTCAGTTCCTCAAACAGGAAGTTGGCCCGACGGGTGCGATGCAGGACGCTGCTGGCCTCAGGTCTGCTCATAAACACGTCTCCTTCATACACAAACACAGAAGAAGAAGAAACCAGGAAGTTCAGCTTCACAGATGGTTCAGAAAGTTCATACGTTGACCTGCGTGATGTGATCTGTGGGTTGTGATACCTGTTGTGGCCACCAGAGAGACTGTGCATCTGAATCAAGGTCAGCTCGATCTATTTACGATTAGTTTATTGTAAGAATTATTTTAATCATCAATGAGTCGTTTTCATTTGATGGTTCTGAAGGTGGGAACTCATGTTCCACGCGACCTCTGATGATGTCACTTTGTCCTCTGGGATGTTATGACGGGGAATCTGATGTTTTATAACCAAACTATCGATCTAGAAAATCATTGGTAGTTTTTTGTTTTCACCAATGTTGTTAGCTAGTAGGCTAGCTATGCCTAATAATGTTCCCATTTTTACTTCTGATATTTTGTAGACCAAATGATTGAGAAAATCGTTAGATTTTGTTTGACATTTTTTCATAGATGTAGCTAGTTTATTAGCTTCTGCTAACAACAGACTGATTTTAATCTACAACTGTTTCTGATATTTTGTAGAACAAATTAACAATTAAGAAAATCATTCGTTTTAGCTAGCATCTGCTAATCTAAAATTGTTTCTGAAGTTTAATCAATGAAATAATTTATTGAGCTCTGATTATTTAACAGTTCTTCAAACACCAGACTGATTTAAATCTAAAAATGTTTCTGAAGTTTGATCATTAGTTGTTGTGGCTACTTTTCATAACAATAATAATAATAATAATAATAGTAATAATACATTTTATTTAAAGGCACTCAAGGTCACCTTACAGAACAAGTTAAAAAAGGGCTAATAGCTAGCTAACTAACTAGCTAGCTAACTTCTGCTAACAAAGCTCTCATTAATTAACAGTTTTTCCAACACTAAACTGAATTAAATCTAGAGCTGTGTCTTAAGTTTACTCGACCCCAATGATTAACAGATTAATGGAGAAAATAATCACCTTTTTTCACAGATGTACATAGCTAGCTAAGATGTTCCCATTTTTACTTCTGGTAACAAAGCTCTAATTATTTGAGTGTATTTCCAACACCAGATCAACTGTATTTTGTATATCAAATGATTCAAAGAATTATCGTGAAAGTAATCACTTTTTCACAATTGCAAACTAGCTATGCCTGGTGATGTTCCTGTTTTTACTTCTGCTACATGTTTTTGTTGCTGATCTTTATAGATGCAGTGAGCTAATGTCTGCTAATCTAAAAGTGTTTCTTAAGTTTAATCAACCAAATGTTTTTTTGAGAAAGCCCATTATTAGTTTTTTGGTTTGGTGAGTTGCTATTTTTTTTTCAGATGTTTATACAGATGTAGCTACGTAGCTAGTTAGCTTCGTCTGACAGAGCTCCGATTCTTCAACTGTTTTTCCAACACTAGACTGTTTTAAATCTAAAATTGTTTCTCATATTTAATTAGTCAAATGATTAATTGAGAAAATTATCGTTAGTTTTTTGTTGTTGAATAGCTGTAGCTAGGTAACTAGCTATTTTCTGCAAGCTCTCTCTCATTATTTAACGTTAACTTAATGTGAGACGTAGACGGCGATTCAGAAGTTTGGAGTGAGTTTCAGCTTTACTTATGCTGAGCTAACAATAGTGCTAATGCTAGGACATTTAAACTAAACAAAAACAATGACAATATATGTTTTATATGACCTTTTTTTTTAAGGAAACACAAAATACATAATAATTTATGAGAGCTAACATGCTAACGTAACTCTAGCATGCTAACGTTTGGCTGGCTGATCAGAGACCCCCTCAGAGGAGAGAACAACCGTATGTCTGATTTTACTACATGGATGAAACCTGAAGAAGAAGATGAAGATGATGAAGAAGAAGACGAAGGAGAGGACTGACCTCCAGGAAGCCCAGTGCATGCTGGGATAGAAGCGATGAGGAGTCGTAGGAAGAAGAGTCGCCTCGTTTCTCTGCTGACAGACGCCATGTTTGTTCTGAACTGATCAAAGGTCAGAAAAACACACACACACACACACACACCTCTGTTTGAACACACATCAACACACTGACCACACTGACCACAGCACTGTTCCTATATTCTAATCATGTTCTCATGTTCTAATCGTGTTCTCGTGTTCTTCTAACTTTCATGTGGACACAAACACAATGTTTGAGTTATTTCTCATGTTTTTGACATCTGATACATTCAAACAGTCAGGTAGTGGAGGGTTTACAGACTATACAGGGTTAACCGAGTATACGGGGTTTACAGGGTATACAGGGTTTACAGGGTATACAAGGTATACAGGGTTTACAGGGTATACAGGGTATACAGGGTTTCCAGGGTATACAGGGTATACAGGGTTTACAGGGTATACAGGGTATACAGGGTATACAGGGTTTACAGGGTATACAGGGTATACAGGGTTTACAGGGTATACAGGGTATACAGGGTTTACAGGGTATACAGGGTATACAGGGTTTACAGGGTATACAGGGTATACAGGGTTTACAGAGTATACAGGGTATACAGGGTTTACAGGGTATACAGGGTATACAGGGTTTACAGACTATACAGGGTTAACCGAGTATACGGGGTTTACAGGGTATATAGGGTATACAGGGTTTACAGGGTATACAGGGTATACAGGGTTTACAGACTATACAGGGTTAACCGAGTATACAGGGTTTACAGGGTATACAGGGTTTACAGAGTATACAGGGTATACAGGGTATACAGGGTTTACAGAGTATACAGGGTATACAGGGTGGAGGTATACAGGGTTTACAGAGTATACAGGGTATACAGGGTTTACAGGGTTTACAGGGTATACAGGGTGGAGGTATACAGGGTTTACAGAGTATACAGGGTATACAGGGTTTACAGGGTATACAGGGTTTACAGGGTATACAGGGTGGAGGTATACAGGGTATACAGGGTTTACAGGGTTAACAGGGTATACAGGGTTTACAGGGTATACAGGGTGGAGGTATACAGGGTTTACAGGGTATACTGGGTAGAGGTATACAGGGTATAAACAGAGATCTGTGTGGGTACATGAGACCCTAAAAAAGAGGCTGGATCATGGGGAGTACCACCAATTGGTTCAGGAGCTTCTCCATGATGGACGTTTACAGGCATATTTTAGGATGACTCAGGGGCAGTTTGACAACCTGCTGTCTATCGTCGGGCTGTATAGCTCTGGGTATCCAGCAACCACTACCACCAGTTTCTCCTCCATTGTTTACCAACTGTAAACTTGTTGTCATGACCACCACAGAAGGCTCGCCTCTCAAATCATCCCATTGGACAATGGGGAATAAAGGAGAGATGACATGGGGCACTTTTCTGCTCTGATTTCAAGTTTTTTCAACTTGAGGAGTTCAGAGCGCAAGGCGCCTAACGCACAGACACACGAGGCGTGTAGCAACGCAAAAACAGCTGGCAAAAAGCTTCATTCTCATTATAAACAAAATGGCACCTCAAGCTGCTGAAACACTTCCTGTGTGATCGGTGCCTCAGGGGGTATTCTGGGTATTGGGGTTAAACTCACCTCTTATTGTGGCCCTGTACTGAAAACACACTGAGATGACAAAATACTGTAAAAACACAGAATGTACGATGTACTGCCTGAGATCCTTTACTTCAGTTAAAGTACAAATACCACAGTGTATAAATACTCCATCACAAGTACAGGTCCTGAAGTCAAAATGTTACTGAAGTTAAAGTACAAATACCACAGTGTATAAATACTCCATCACAAGTACAGGTCCTGAAGTCAAACTGTTACTGAAGTAAAAGTACAAATACCACAGTGTATAAATACTCCATCACAAGTACAGGTCCTGAAGTCAAAATGTTACTGAAGTAAAAGTACAAATACCACAGTGTACTCCATCACCTGTTCTCTGGAACAACCTGCCTGATGACCAGAGGTCCATCACAACTGTGTCCACATTCAAAACCAAACTCAAAAAAACTTTTCTATTCTCCCAAGCTTATACTGTACTGTGTGTGTGTGTAACCCCAATCCATACTTAAAGTTTACATGTCAGTAGTTTTTAATATTCCACATAAACAGTTCCAAACAGACGACAAACAGACGTTATGAAGGAACAGGTTTTTATTACCAAATAATAAATAAAAAATAGAAGGTGTAGTAAACACAGAATCAGTTCCCCTCCACTCATTCAGGGGGTGGTGCTGTTCTCACTGCAGATGCTTCAGGACGTCGGGAATAAACTCCTGAGCGTCTCTCAGCTCGTCTTTCCACTCCTGAGGGATGGTGGCTTCACTGTAGGAGCCTCCGGCCCCCAGCAGGGCCCCCAGTGCGGCACCGCGGTTACAGTTCTCACCTGGGACATCATTCAGATACAACAGTTAAAATCTGACTCCTGCTCAGCTGGGGTTTAACGTAGAAAACTCCACATTCTGTGTTTAAAGTTAAATCTGACTTCAGCTCAGCAGGGGTTTAACGTAGAAAACTCCACATTCTGTGTTTAAAGTTAAATCTGACTCCAGCTCAGCAGGGGTTTAGCGTACAAAACTCCACGACCTTTTCTTAAAGTTAAATCTGACTCCAGGTCAGCTGGGGTTTAACGTACGAACCTCCACAGTTGGTGTTTAAAGTTAAATCTGACTCCAGCTCAGCTGGGGTTTAACTTACGAACCTCCACAGTTGGTGTTTAAAGTTA
>NC_065521.1:1871783-1876420 GCF_006386435.1 Epinephelus moara | reverse complement strand
TACGAACCTCCACAGTTGGTGTTTAAAGTTAAATCTGACTTCAGCTCAGCTGGGGTTTAACGTGTGAACCTGCACAGTTGGTGTTTAAAGTTAAATCTGACTCCAGGTCCAGGGGTTTAACGTACGAACCTCCACAGTTGGTGTTGGTCTGGATTCCTCCTGGCGGGTCATCATGAAACTGGTGGGCCAGGTAAAACATGCTGCTTAGAGCCCCTGTTGGTGCGACACAAACACACAGGAAGACATTCAGTTATGTGATCATGGTCGTTAGTGATCATGTGACCTGTGACGCAGATCTGTGAACCTTTGGTGTAGCAGGCCAGACCCAGGTGCTTCACGGCGTTCTGATGGACCCACAGACGTTCTTCAGAGGATACAGGGAACCTGAGAGACAGAGACAGTGTCCTGATGGTGGTGTACAGAGCGGATAGATTTCCTGCTGACCACAAACAGGAAGTGTTTGTTACCTGGCGGCACGGCGGCTGTAGCTCTGACAGGCTTCCCAGGCGCCCAGCTTCCTCAGAGCGTGTTCAGCCTGCTGCTGGACACTGGCTCCGCCCAGCACAGCGTGTAGCGCTCGGCTGTAGATGGACACGTACTCGGGCACATTGGGGTGGGGGTGTGTGAGCTTCACAAACTCCACTGCTGCTGAGACCTGAGGACGGACAGGTCAAAGGCGTTAACACAGCGTCCTCTCTGACATACGTTAAATGTGCCTCAAAAAAAAACACTCACAGCTCGCTCCTCATTGGCCGAGGCCGACAGCAGGATGAAGGGGAGGATCATGGGAAGGCAGCCGATGGCATCCAGCTGGCTGTCGGGGAACGACAAACTCATCTGGATTCTGGAGTGTTTTTCTGCAAACGCCAAAACCTGAGGAACACGGAGAACCCGGTAACTCCACGAACAGCTGACAGTTCTGGATTTACCTGACGGGGTGTGTTTGATTTACCTGTCGCGGTGTGTTTGATTTACCTGTCAGGGTGTCTTTGATTTACCTGTCGGGGTGTGTTTGATTTACCCGTCGGGGTGTGTTTGATTACCTGTCGGGGTGTGTTTGATTTACCTGTCGGGGTGTGGTTGATTTACCTGTCGGGGTGTGTTTGATTACCTGTCAGGGTGTGGTTGATTACCTGTCAGGGTGTGTTTGATTACCTGTCAGGGTGTGGTTGATTTACCCGTCAGGGTGTGTTTGATTACCTGTCAGGGTGTGTTTGATTACCTGTCAGGGTGTGTTTGATTACCTGTCGGGGTGTGTTTGATTTACCTGTCGGGGTGTGTTTGATTTACCTGTCGGGGTGTGTTTGATCTACCTGACGGGGGGAGGTGGGTCTGCTGTCCTGCCAGCTGGAGAAGAAGGAGCGGTGAAAGGACTCAGCGTAGGTGTCCTGGTGCGAGCCAGGTGTGGTCATGAAGTGGACGTAGTCTGACAGGACGGCAGCTCGAGCGTCTGCCTGAGAGACGTCGCTGAAACATCTTGTGACGAGCGAGCGGGCTGCTCGAAGGGAACACAGGACGTTCAAGGTGTTGTCCCCCGCCTGGAGACCTGGACACCACAAACAGTAGGCAGTACTCAGTACTCTGATATTACTCAGTCAGTGGGGAGTACTCAGTACTCTGATAATACTCAGTAGTCAGTACTCTGATAATACTCAGTCAGTAGGGAGTACTCAGTACTCTGATAATACTCAGTAGTCAGTACTCTGATATTACTCAGTCAGTGGGGAGTACTCAGTACTCTGATAGTACTCAGTACTCTGATAGTACTCAGTAGGCAGTACTCAGTACTCTGATAATACTCAGTAGTCAGTACTCTGATAATACTTAGTCAGTAGGGAGTACTCAGTACTCTGATAGTACTTAGTACTCAGTACTCTGATAATACTCAGTAGTCAGTATGCAGTACTCTCATAGTGCTCAGTAGTCAGTAGGGAGTACTCAGTACTCTGATAATACTCAGTAGTCAGTAGGCAGTACTCAATAGGCAGTACCTTGATGGTAGTGGGTGGAGCCGGCGGATGACTTCCACAGGTCCAGCTTGTTGTGGAGGATCACGTTACCGACCACATCGGGTCGGCTGGTGCCAGATGACCAGGCGGTCCGACCGCTGCCAGCTGCAACACATAAACAGGAAGTTAAGAGGGAACATGAAGATCTTTCCAGGACTTGTTGAAGGAGTTCCAGGACTGGCCGCACCTGTGTTAGACAGGCTGAGGATGCTGGACGGGTGTCTCTGTCTGGGGGGCTGGAAGTCGCATATCCAGCCTCTGAAGTCCCTCCTGATGTCTTCGGTGTCATAGTACCAGTGGACCGGCATGGACATGGAGTCGGCCGCACACATCCCCCACAATGCATCGCTCACTGCCCGCCGCACCTGAGCCATCTCACCTGAGGAGGAAGGAGGAAACTTAATTTAAGACATTTGATAAAAGAAAAAACAAAACAAAGGTCATTTCTTGCGTAAAGGTGTTTATGTTCCGTACCTGTTACCTGTCGCAGCAGCTCTCTGTGTCTGAATCAACTTCAAACTTACATAACTTTATTACCACACTGTTACAAAATCACACCGGAAGTGGCTAACGCTCTCATGCTAACATCAACAAACAGCTGTTTGCGGGTTCGAGCTCTCCTGTTCTATAATCTGTTTCCTGACATGTGTCCGGACATGTTAGTGTTCATATAAAGTCATGATGTGTTCGTTAAGACGTTACAGAAGCGATAAACAGCTTCAAGTTTGTAACCGGTGCTGTTGTACGGTGGTCGATGTGGGACAGTTAAAAAGCGAAGCGTTTTTTGTGGGATCATTTTGGTCCCAGAGTGAAGACTGTCAGGCTGTTATACTGCCGTCAACAAACCATTACTGTCAAAACAATTATTATTATTGTTGGGTTTGTGCTCACTTTATTATTCAAAGCAGTGATCTCTGTGGTTCAGGTGAGGACGTATTAAGAAAATCAGACGTAAAATCTGCCTGCAAAACTAAAATCAGGGCACAATTTCATACTGATACTTTTTACGGCGGCCTCTGAGGACCAATGTTCGCGGACAATGTAAATCAGTGACAATGCGAACATGAAAAACCCGCGCCGGTAGATCATGTTTCAAACTTTTCCGTTAAATTTACGGATAGATGATAAATTAATAAAGTAACTGTTAGGTTGTCGTTAATGTTAACGGTTGGTGGTGTGTTTCCGGTCGTTAACGCGTGAGGAGGCTAACGGCTCCGTTTGTTTTTAGCGAGCAGGCTAACAGAGCTAGCATAGTGCTAGCAGGCTGCTTACTGATGGAGGTGGAAGAGGAACCGTTAAATCCTCAGGACGTCGGTAAGAAGTCCCGGTTCAACGGTTTCATCCTCTAACTGTGTGACGGTTCACTATCTGTGTGACAGGATGAATTCATGCAGCAGCAGTTTGATCAGTTATAAAGCGTGTTAGCATCATCTCACCGGAGTGTTAGCTCCCATGTGTTGTTAAAGCCACTGTGAGACTGTGTCTAAAGTCATCTGTGGAGCCTGTAACGTTAAATTAATTTATTATTGATATATTAATTTATTATTAAGAATATTAATCCAGGTCAGATAATGACACTGAAGGTTATCTGTTCCTTTAATGTAGAGCAGCTGGTCTGATGGAGCACAGATGTAATGATGTGTGTGGTGACAGTTAGGGACTGTGCTTTACCCAGGACCCTCCTCCGTAAGACACCTTCTTACATTTTATAAAACTTTGATATTTGAAAGTTAAGTCTCAGTTTTTCACTCTTGTTTTTTTCACATCACATTTTAAATGAAACAGAATAAAGTGATTCTGATGAAATGTCTGAGTTTTTATATTATTTCTTTTTTTTTTTTTTTTACAAAGGTGTTCTGCACATGATGTGTCCAAGGACCGCAGGAAATTTGAAAACCCATGTTTTGTCTCTGCAGTTTCTGAATGTGATTGTGTAATTAATTATTTAAAAAGTTGCCACTATTTTAACAAAAAAGAAAAGAGAACGATAAACAAACCACCAAGAAATGTTAAAGGAAAAAAAAAATGATCAAAACATTTTAAAGAAATAAAAAAACCCACAAACAGCTTTAAAGACAACATGACCCGAACCTGAGATGGGTCTGCAAGGCAAAACTCTCTAGGGAAACACACAAAAAAGATTTTAAAATTTTCATTTAAAAAATACCAGAAATTTTTCAAGAAAAGAAATTTGTCATGAATTCCAAAACTAATAAAAACAATCACCAATACCTTTTAGAGAAACACTGCTTTTTTTTCTCTAAAAACATGGTGGTAAAATAAATATGAAATCAACCATTTAAAGCTGTAAGCCCCGCCCCTCAGCCAGAATAGATAAACAACAGTCCCTAAAGAGGACATGTGTCCTGTTGTGTTTCAGAGCGGGCCCGAGCGTTCTGGTGTGAGGAGGACGTGGACCAGGTGTTCCACGGAGTCTACGAGTACCTGGATCACCTGAAGAGGGTCCTCAAGAAGAACACAGCCACCAACAAAGGTAGGACAGACACATGGAGACACACTGAGGGAACACAGGACACATGGAGACACACTGAGGGAACACAGGACACATGGAGACACACTGAGGGAACACAGGACACATGGAGACACACTGAGGGAACACAGGACACA
>NC_065521.1:1863078-1871373 GCF_006386435.1 Epinephelus moara | reverse complement strand
TTTTTTTTTTTTTTTTACAAAGGTGTTCTGCACATGATGTGTCCAAGGACCGCAGGAAATTTGAAAACCCATGTTTTGTCTCTGCAGTTTCTGAATGTGATTGTGTAATTAATTATTTAAAAAGTTGCCACTATTTTAACAAAAAAGAAAAGAGAACGATAAACAAACCACCAAGAAATGTTAAAGGAAAAAAAAAATGATCAAAACATTTTAAAGAAATAAAAAAACCCACAAACAGCTTTAAAGACAACATGACCCGAACCTGAGATGGGTCTGCAAGGCAAAACTCTCTAGGGAAACACACAAAAAAGATTTTAAAATTTTCATTTAAAAAATACCAGAAATTTTTCAAGAAAAGAAATTTGTCATGAATTCCAAAACTAATAAAAACAATCACCAATACCTTTTAGAGAAACACTGCTTTTTTTTCTCTAAAAACATGGTGGTAAAATAAATATGAAATCAACCATTTAAAGCTGTAAGCCCCGCCCCTCAGCCAGAATAGATAAACAACAGTCCCTAAAGAGGACATGTGTCCTGTTGTGTTTCAGAGCGGGCCCGAGCGTTCTGGTGTGAGGAGGACGTGGACCAGGTGTTCCACGGAGTCTACGAGTACCTGGATCACCTGAAGAGGGTCCTCAAGAAGAACACAGCCACCAACAAAGGTAGGACAGACACATGGAGACACACTGAGGGAACACAGGACACATGGAGATACACTGAGGGAACACAGGACACACTGAGGGAACACAGGACACATTGAGGGAACACAGGACACATAGAGAACCACTGAGGGAACACAGGACACACGGAGATACACTGAGGGAACACAGGACACACTGAGGGAACACAGGACACACTGAGGGAACACAGGACACACGGAGACACACTGAGGGAACACAGGACACATAGAGAACCACTGAAGGACAGTCTGTCCTCATGTCTTCCTGTCTGTGTATCTGTCAGAGTATGTCCAGGGCCTGAAGCTGCTGGAGTGTCTCAACTGTCCTCCAATGTCCTCTCAGGACTCGTCTGTGGTCCAAGTGGTCATCGGCTCAGGTACACACACAGTCCACTTGCTACTGAACCTGTAAACTTCCTGTCCACAGACTCTTATTGTGACAGTGTCTTCCTGTCTCCTCTAGGTGAGCTACTGCCTGCAGACTTCACCCACCACAGCTCCTCCTCCTCCACCTGCACCTCCCCTGTCCCCCCCTCTGTCTCTACAGCTCCACCCACAGGACGGGAGGAGCTACTGCCTCCACTGACCCCCATCCACCTGCAGTACCTGCTCCACCCCTGCTCCCAGGTAACACACAATATACACACTGTGCTACACGTTTCTACACACTGACCCCATCCACCTGCAGTAGCTGCTCCACCCCTGCTCCCAGGTAACACACAATATACACACCGTGCTACACGCTACTACACACTGACCCCATCCACCTGCAGTAGCTGCTCCACCCCTGCTCCCAGGTAACACACAATATACACACCGTGCTACACACTACTACACACTGACCCCATCCACCTGCAGTAGCTGCTCCACCCCTGCTCCCAGGTAACACACAATATACACACTGTGTTGTGTTGTGTTGTGTCGTTGCAGTCGTGCCTGCCCAGTCTACCCAGCATGCCTCAGTGCACCCCTGCGTTCTGGGGTCAGAACCCCCTGAAGGTTCCGCTGCTCTGTGGCTTTAAGAGGCTGAGCGCCATGCCCATGATGTCATCGAGGGTGGACGGCGAGGGGGCGGAGCTCACGGTCTGTGAGGACGTGGACAAAGACGTGGAAGACTGGGACGTCGTTTACAAAGCCCCATGTGGACAGAGCCTCCGTAACCATGACGACGTGATGCGTTTCCTGTTGGCCACAGAGAGCTACGACATCCTGCAGGTTGGTTACGATGCATTCAGGGACTGCAGGAAAAGTAGCGTACTGTATCATGTGACCCTAAATCCTCCACAGGTGGACTTCTTCACCTTCAACCCGTCCGTCCGGTTGGACCCGCCCCCGCCGGCGGGACCCCAGCGGCCAGAGATGGACTTGAGCCGGGGGGCGGAGCCTACGCCGGTGCAGCTGTGCGTCGGGGACGGCAGCGCCCGGCCGGCAGACTTCCGTTACAGGAAGGACCGCTGGCCACACGGCTGCTTCCTGACCCGCAGCCTGGCGCTGTTCGACGTCTGCTGCGACTGCACCGATGGCTGCAACGACGCTCAGCGCTGCGCCTGTGTGGCCATGACCAGAGGAGGGCGGAGCTACAGCCACCACAGGCTGACAGAGCCTGTACCGTCAGGGTAAGACATGAATCAGTGTGTACGGTGACAGGAAGTGGCGGCAGACTGCCCACATCCTTCTGACCACTTCCTGTCTGATCATTGTTAGCGTGTACGAGTGCGGCCCGTGGTGCGGCTGTGTTCGGGCTCGCTGTCAGAACCGGCTGGTCCAGAGGGGGATCAGAGTCCGCCTCCAGGTCTTCCAGACCGACGGGTGCGGCTGGGGCGTCCGTTGCCGTGACGACCTGGACCGCGGCACATTTGTGTGCATGTACGCAGGTGAGGCACCGTCGATGTTGTTCATGTAAACGTTCTCGTCATCAGCTGTGAGGTCACAATAACATGTGTCCAGGTGTGTTGCTGCGGAGAGTACAGAGTCCCGCCGAGGCTCCGCCCCCGAAGCTGACGAGGGCGGACCTTCCCTCAGACGACGAGGTGGAGGTTGTCACTGAGTGGCTCGCGCCGCCCGTGCTGGAGAGTCGGAGCAACCTGCTGGAGCAGCCTATGTCCACGCCCACCTCGCCACCCCTGCACGTTCCCGTCATCCAGAGACCCACCGACACCGCTGCTGCCGCCAGTACGCCACAGGACAGAGACAAGGTGAGACAGGAAACAGTTACATCATCACACAGACACTCTGACTTCCTGTCTAATACGCTCCACTCTATTTACAGACGGTGTTGGTCGGAGCACCGCCGCCGCTGTCTCCATCAGCGGGGGAGTCAGGTGGCCACTCTCCAGGTCAGGACAACAACGTCGCCATGACGCCCGCCTGTCCCCAGGGGGTGGCACCGCAAGTCCACGGTGTGAACGGCACTGAGAGCCACAAGAGTCTAAAGAGAGCCATGAAGGTGGACGACGTCTACGTCCTGGACGCCAGCAAGGAGGGGAACGTCAGCCGCTTCATCAACGTAAGTCCAAAGTGATACGGTGCTGTGAAAGTTAACAGCGTTTATGAAGCTGACGCCATGTAAAGATGGCCGCCAGCCGCTTCGTCAGCGTAAGTCCAGTCCGTAAGTGAGTTTATGAATTTCAAAATAAGAATAATTTCTTGTAATATTGTTTGTTTTTTTCATTATTTTATTTTTATCATAATTTTATTCTGAAATATTGAGATTTATTTTTGTTATTCTGTCGTTCTGACTGTTGTAAAAATCAAATCTCATATTCAGCATCTGAACCTTTGACCTGAACTGTGTCGCCATAGAAACGAGTCAACGTGGCGTCACAGTGAAGGTGATGTCACCACTGAGTCTGACCTTTGACCCTGTCTCGGCCCCCTGCAGCACAGCTGTCAGCCCAACCTGTTCATCCAGAACATCTTCACTGACTGTCACGACCCCGCCTTCCCCGTCATCGCCTTCTTCACCAGCAGGTGAGGAAGAGGAGGGTCAGACGCAGCTCGTCACGGCCATGATGATGATGATGATGATGATGTAGTAATAACGGCCTGTCCTCTGTGTTTCAGGGCGGTGAAGGCCGGCACAGAGCTGACCTGGAACTACTCCGCCGACACTCAGAGCAAACGGGAAGTGGTGTGTCTGTGCGGCAGCGACGGTTGTCGGGGTCAGTTTACGATGGAGGAGCATCTGTGTGACGTGTGTGAGGACGAAGGTGAAACACAGTGACAGGATATGATGTCATTGTCTCAAATCGTCTGTACTGTGGGTTTTTTTAACAATAAAAGACTTTTTTTGATCAGATGTTCACAGCCTTTTATTTTGGAAGGCTTTTGTTTTTTAATTTCAGAGTTCAAGGGAAAAGTTTCATCATCTAAGCTTTTATTTTGAAACTCCAGCGTAGGAATAGGAGGAGGATGTTCAGTAGTGACTGTGTTTTTTATTTTGAAACTCCACTGTAGGATAGGAGGAGGACGTCCAGTTGTTACTGTATCTTTTATTTTGAAACTCCACTGTAGGAATAGGAGGAGGAGGATGTTCAGTTGTTACTGTATCTTTTATTTTGAAATGTGATTGCTTTGTGATGAGGGAACCAGAGTGACGGTGACTTCAGAGAGACGTCGCCCCTGCAGGTTGGACCATGAACCTGTGAGTGAACTTTGACAATCAGAACCATAACTACATTAATATTAGTGAAATAATTTGGTTTAAACACTGAACTTTGTTTAAAATAAGAGAGTAAACTTCCTGAGGCTCCTCCCACCCGCTACAGGTGTAGAATGGTTCAGTCCACCCCTGCACTTGAATTAATCTGTAAACATAACTAAAGCCCAGGCACTGTTTAAACTGTGAAATACTACCACTGATAATAATAATTATTATTCAATAAAATAATAATGGTAACAACAATAATAAAATATTTCTAAAAATTAAATAATAATATTGATACTAATATGACTACTAATAATTGTTATTAGTGTTTTAAAAAATAAAATAAAAAAAGTACTTTAACTACTGCTACTAATATCAATAATAATCATAATAATAGTAATTATTATATAATCATAAAATAGTAAATTATACTTCTACTACTGGGGCGTCCGTAGCGTAGTGGATAGTGCCGGCGCCCGATGTACAGAGGCGAAAATTATACTTCTACTACTACTATTATGAATAAAACAATACATTGTAATTCTACTACTAATAAAAATAACGAAAATAATAACGATGATTTTGGTGACTATATGATAAAGTTGTTCAGACTATTTAATCTTCAGTTTTAACTATTTTACTGCTTTTATTTTGAAATCCCTACACGATCGTCGAGCAAGAAGGACTTCCCGTTATATACCCGTCTTTGCGGCTCTTATTGTGCAAGTCCAAACCGGATCTCAGCCTGTTGTTTATAAGTCTTCCTCCTCCGGAGTCTCACCGACTGTCCTGTTCTGAACCCGAACATGAGAGCTGTCCTGCGGGCTCCGTGTGTGCTCCTCCTCGGCCTCCTCTGGGCCTCCGTCCCCGGCTCCCGGGCCCGGATCCCGCCTCACGACCAGGTGGCCCGGGTCGCGCGTTTCGTGGCCCACCTGTGTGACTGGGCCTCCATGGCCACCATCTCCACTCACAAGCCGGTGGAGGGGCAGCCGTTCTCCAACACCTTCTCCGTGAGCGACGGGCCGGTGGGCTCCGGTACCGGTGTGCCCTACATGTACCTTACCCACATGGAGATCTCTGTGCAGGACCTGCAGGTAACTCAGTCCCCGGTGCTCCGTGGACTAAGTAAAGACATCAACTTCCTGTTTCAGAGCTCCGTTAACGCATGATATAATGTGTGTGTGGTGTCTCCATGTCTCTCTGATCTGTTAACATGATATAACGTTAATGTAGTGAGGCTGTGTGTGTGTGTGTGTTAACATGATATAACGTTAATGTAGTGAGGCTGTGTGTGTGTGTGTGTGTGTGTGGGTGTGTGTGTGTGTGTGTGGTGTCTCCATGTCTCTCTGATCTGCCACTCAAAACCTCCAGAGAGATTTATAGTGTTGTTGTTGTTCAGCACGAGACATGTATGTAGGGTTGTGTAATGGAGGCTCTGCCATGACTCAGCAGTTTCTTCTCACAGTGACTCAGCAAAAGTCATGTGACCTCAGAGTGTCTCAGCAGTTTGAGGTCCAATCACGAGTCAGACCAGAGGTCATGTGACCTCAGAGTGATGAGCACAGCAGAAAGACTCATGTGATGAGTGTGTGACTGAGGACAGTCTGAGAGACATCTTATTATGTCCTTAGAGACAGGACGGACATTTTGTCTTTTAGTTCCTCTGACTACAACACATAGTCCCGGTGTCCTCATGTGAGGACGCAGGAGGGGACAGGACATACCTAGACAGTCAGTTCACCTGTCTGTCCCCTCAAGTGTCTCTGTCTCTCAATTGTGTCTGTCCCTCAGGTGTCTCTGTCTGTCCCCTCAGGTGTCTCTGTCTCTCAATTGTGTCTGTCCCCTCAGGTGTGTCTGTCCCTCTGGTGTCTCTGTCCCTCAGGTGTGTCTGTCTCTGTCCCTCAGGTGTCCCCCCAGGCGTCCCTGTCCATGTCCCTGGCTCAGACAGATTACTGCAAACAGCAGGGCTTTGACCCTCAGAGTCCACTCTGTGCTCACATCATCCTGTCTGGATCTGTCCTCCAGGTACACACACACACACACACACACACACACACCTGTCCAGGTGAGCAGTCACATAACCTCATCATTGACCCCGCCCCTTTCTTCTGTCCAGGTGAACGGGACGGAGGCGGAGTTTGCTAAGACGTCTCTGTTCAGTCGACACCCGGAGATGATCGACTGGCCCTCTGACCACAACTGGTTCTTCGCCAAGTTCAACATCACACAGGTACGACACGTACGCCCAGTATGACCCAGTACGACCTGTACCACCCAGTACGACCAGTGCTGCAAAATACTACTACAGATAATACTGCTAATAATACCTCAGACCACAACTGGTTCTGACATCACGGTGTGATGAGCCAACAGGAGGACAGGAAGTGATGTTAATGCCCGTCCCCTTCCACGTTCCAGGTGTGGGTGTTGGATTATTTTGGCGGGGTGAAGACCGTCACTCCGGAGGAATATTTCCAGGCCTCTCCGTACAGGAAGCACCACTGAGGCTACCAGCTGCTGGGGGTTGTAGTCCTATATCTCATCTTTGTAGTTCTACTTCAACAGTAGAAGTATTTCCTGTCACAGTCAGTCAGGTGTGGATCAGAGGTTATAAACATGTGATCGTGTGTGTGTTGTCATAAGAGTCCAGCTGCAGTGTTACAGTCTGACCACCAGGGGGAGCTGTAACACAACATGTTGTTCTTCTGTCACATTAATATAGAAAGTATTTCCGTGTGTTTGTGTTGTGGCTCAGTGCAGCTCCACTGACCGCACCATATATTCACTCTAACATTTAACATGTTTGATGCAACAACAATGAAACAAAGTGCACTTTATACCTTTATAGATTTATTACTTTAAAGATCTTTGTCAGAGGAAACACAAATGACTCCATCTCCCATGAGTCTTAGCTCTGATCAGGCTAAATGCTAACAGTGCTAACACTTTAAACCTTATATATTCAGGGTGGAGACATGTTTCTGTCTGATTCACATATTTATCTTTAAATTCGGACAGAAAAACTTAAAAAATGTTTTTTAAAAACTCCTAAAAATCGGAGAGGGGCGGGGCTTCAGCTGACTTCAGGTGTTTGTTTGGTGCCTTTAAAATGATTTTATATTTCACTCTGATTTAACCCAATGAGACGTTTTTTTATCGACTCAGATTTTTGCTGTGAAATTATATTTTTAATAAAGTTTGTGCTAAAAAAAAACAAAATGGCTCCATCTCTTTTATTTTTGTAGCTTAAGTGAAACCAAATTTGAATCCACAGATAACACTGGAGAGGAAATGAGGGGGCGGGGCTCTGCCTACCTGTGGATGTTTGTGGAGAGAGGCTCCCAGATAATGACTCACCTGTGTTCAGGTGTGTCAGGAGGAGCACGCTGGTTCTGACAGGGTACAAGAAGTAAAACCACAAGCTTTTCTTATATTTAGCTAAAGCTTGTGGTTATATTTCGCTACCAAAAGCATGCAGTTATGTTTAGCTAACAAAAGCATGTGGTAATGTTTAGCTAACAAAAGCCTGTGGTTATATTTAGCTAAGAAAAGTCTGTGTTTATATTTAGCTAACAAAAGCACGTGATTATGTTTAGCTAACAAAAGCACATGGTTATATTTAGCTAAGAAAAGTCTGTGGTTATATTTAGCTAACAAAAGCACGTGGTTGTGTTTAGCTAACCAAAGCACGTGGTTATATTTAGCTATCAAAAGCACGTGGTTATATTTAGCTACGAAAAACATGCAGTTATGTTTAGCTAACAAAAGCCTGTCGTTAGTCATACTTCTACTGTTATTATACACATATGACTATTGTCACACATGTATACCGCCAGATATTAATACATACTTTCAACATATTGTACCACAGTAGCCAGAACTATAACTATAATATTATTACTTTCAATAATGTTGTTGTAAGCTACTGTCATTACCTGCATCTCTCTCTCTCTCTCTCTCTCTCTCT
>NC_065521.1:1850990-1862524 GCF_006386435.1 Epinephelus moara | reverse complement strand
GTGGTTATGTTTAGCTAACAAAAGCCTGTGGTTATATTTAGCTAACAAAAGCACGTGGTTATGTTTAGCTAACAAAAGCACGTGGTTATATTTAGCTAAGAAAAGTCTGTGGTTATATTTAGCTAACAAAAGCATGTGGTTGTGTTTAGCTAACCAAAGCACGTGGTTATATTTAGCTATCAAAAGCACGTGGTTATATTTAGCTAAGAAAAACATGCAGTTATGTTTAGCTAACAAAAGCACGTGGTTATGTTTAGCTAACAAAAGCACGTGGTTATATTTAGCTAAGAAAAGTCTGTGGTTATATTTAGCTATCAAAAGCACGTGGTTATATTCAGCCAACAAAAGCACGTGATTATATTTAGCTAACAAAAGTGCGTGGTTATATTCAGCCAACAAAAGCACGTGGTTACATTTAGCTAACAAAAGCACGTGGTTATATTAGCTTGATAGATGCTGTACTTCTTGTAATAAACCTTTTTTTATGCAAGCAAGATGGTGTCATCAGAGACTTCTTCATCACCTTCACATCATCGCTATTTAATAAACAACACCAACAAAAGCATGTGGTTATATTCAGCCAACAAAAGCACGTGGTTACATTTAGCTAACAAAAGCACGGTTCGTGCGCTTCGTGGCCCACCTGTGTGACTGGGCCTCCATGGCCACCATCTCCACTCACAAGCCGGTGGAGGGGCAGCCGTTCTCCAACACCTTCTCTGTGAGCGACGGGCCGGTGGGCTCCGGTACCGGGGTGCCCTACATGTGCCCTGATGTTCCCACACCAACACACACACACACAGACACACAACACTGCTGCACCAGCGTTGGTGCCGCTCCACCACCATGTCTAGTCTAACCTCTGTCACACTTACCTGGTGGTGTTGAACAGGTGTGGACTGAGATCATGTGACAGCCACAGCTGGACCTATTACCTAATGATGAGTCGCCTGAAGGTGATAGACAGGTAACCACATGTGACCACAGGTGATGGTAAGGTGGCCACAGGTGATGGACAGATGAACACAGGTGATGGACAGGTGACCACAGGTAAAGGCAGGTGAACACAGGTGCACGCAGCACTTTGCAGCACATCCCTGTTTTCTGTTCTTTAGACTGATCCATCAACCTTGCACACAATCCAGTCCAGGCTGTGACACAACCAAACGTGAGCATCAATGTGTTCTGATCATGTTTCAACATTTATAAACCTTTTAATATTACACAGTCTCCATGCTGTGATCAGATGTTCTGGTTCATATGCTTCAGTTAATCTAACTTCAGCCTGTTACAGATTCTACAGATATGAGACGTTAGAAGATTCTACAGGAAGTGACATCACAGTGAGCTCAAACACCAGCACTGTGTCTGTGTGACAGAGTTTAAATCAGTTTATTTAACAGGTTAAAATCATAAATCTGTCTTAGAGGACACTTTGTCTTTGTCCTCTGGTCTGTCAGATCTCACCCTGAGGTCAGACGACAGATATAAACGTGTAAGAAAACACAGAGTTGAGATGTGATGCGTGGGAGACGACAGAGCGTGTCACCTGCCATACAGCAGCTCCTCACCACTTCCTGTTCCACTTACAGACGACACCAGAAGAAGAAGAAGACGAGCGTTTGGTTCAGTTGACTGAAAATGGAGCTCCAGACGTGGACGTGTGTCCTCCTGCTGCTACTTGCCGCCGCTGTACCTCCGGCAGGTAGGACGACTCAAATGGTGTATAACCTTGTGTTAAAGATTCAAAGATGTCTCCACTTCCTGTCTCACTGCTTCACCTCCAACTTTAGTTCTGAAACCTTTGAAATTAAGTTTATCACAAACAGGAAGAGAAATTAAATTTAAATACGACTCATTATGTTTTAAATAACTTTATGGCGAGATGTTTAAGATAAATGCAGCTGCTGCTGAGACAGCGTGACTTCGTCCTGACACGTCTCTGAACATCACAGGAACTTTACCTGCTCTGAAAACATCACAAACCTTAGTCTTAAAGTTAAGTTAATATATATTTAATAAGCTGTGTGAACTTTGATTAAAGGGGGGAAACTGCGCTGAGGTCTCAAACGATCGAAACAACAACGACAGCAGAGGTAGCAGGTTGGTGTCGGCCATGTTGGAGGATGGAGGATGGCGGCTGGCGTCTCAGCTCCAACCCGCTGCTGCTGCTGTCGTTAAACCTCCATCTGACTTTAAATCTTCAGACACATTTTTACTGACGGAACATGTTGACAAACCACAGACTGAGTGTTTCAGAAGTTTCAGACTCAAACTGTGTCAGAGGAAACGCCGCAGCCTGCCTTCGTTACCCGACGTTCAGCTGCTGTGATCTGCACTCAGTCAGCAAACACAATTTATTAATGGAACCAACAGAGGAAACTACTGGGTTTATTCTGTAGTTGCAGGGTTTATAGATTTAACTAAAGCATGTGGCACCATGAAACCATGAGCCATGACATAGCACTGACAAAACTGTGTGAGACACAGGCAGCTGTTTGTGAGACATAACTGTGGGGTCCCACAGGGGTCAGTGTTGGGACCATAAATGATACGTGTGTATGGTGTCCAGGAAATTAAAATGAGTTTTATTGGCAGATGACATCAACGCTCTCTGTTTCTGCAGCAGCGTTTAAAGTGAAGTGATTTGTGGAACGAGCTGAGCACAGATATTAATCAGTTTTTATTGTTGTCAGATATATAGACGAGGAGGAGGACAGGTTTTGTTATTGATTGTGTGGAGGTTCCTGCACTGGAAATAAACTGGGTTCATTACTGGTTTATTTAAACAGACTGGGGACGGTTTTACATCAGTTGTAAATAAACCTGTTGACATAGAACATGAGTTAAAAGAAGAAATGTCAGAACGAGGCAGCAACTCTTCAGATCACCTAAACATAACACCAACAAATCATTTCAGACATCGACTTCCACAGTTTGAAATATGACACAGACGTCACGCTGTGATCAATAAATCCAGGTATCAGAGCAGTGTGTGAGTGTTGATATGTTTCAGTGTGTCAGACGTCCTGAGTGCACCTGTGGATCCTCTGCGCACTCTGTGCTGTTCATTATGAAACTAACACAGGCTCCGCCCCCTCTGTGACCTCATGAAGGACGTGATGACCCACCTGTATTTATAACAGATGTGAAGATAAATCCTGTCACATGTTACAGGCGTGTTTCTCAGACACATGTGCAACAGCTCAGCGTTCATCTCATATTTTATACATGTGTGTGTCACATATTCAGTTTTGACTTTTAAACTCCTGTCAACGTTTGTTTACCTTTAAAACCTGATAAACATTAAAACAACATGTCAGATGAGCAGAGAAGCGTCAACAGCTACAGATGTTAAAGTGTTTTTATTTACACAGAAATTAACAACAACAACAACAGTAATAATAACAATAATTTACAGAAACATTTTGTTCAGAGAAAATGTCCAGTGAAATATTAGAATGAGGGGATTTTTAAGGGGTTTTCAGGGATTTATCCCGTAAAATAAATAATGAGATTAAAGGCCGTTAAGTGACTGAGAAACATCTCGAAACACCTTTAACCTGAGAGATAAGGGTCTTTATAAGGGTAAGTTTGAACTCTGTAAAGTCCAGTTCAGACCAAAGATCGGTGACAAGATTAAATGTTACAGAGAAACGTTTCAGCGGTGTTTTTACAACGTACCAGAACGTTACAGAGAAACGTTTCAGCGGTGTTTTTACAACGTAACATAACGTTACAGAGAAACATTACAACAGTGTTTTTACAACCTAACAGAAAGTTTCAGCGGTGTTTTTACAACGTAACAGAACGTTACAGAGAAACATTACAACAGTGTTTTTACAACCTAACAGAAAGTTACAGCGATGTTTTTACCACGTAACAGAACGTTACAGAGAAACGTTGCAGTGACGTTTATACAACGCTACAGAACGTTACAGAGACACGAACATTACAGAGAAATGTTACAGCGGTGTTTTTACAACGTTCTGTAGCGTTGTACAAACATAGCTGTAACGTTTCTCTGTAACGTTCTGTTACGTGGTAAAAACATCGCTGCAACGTTTCTCTGTAATGTTCTGTAACGTTTTAAAAACACTGCTGTAACGCTTCTCTGTAACGTTCTGTAGTGTTGTATAGACATAGCTGTAACGTTTCTCTGTAACATTCTGTAACGCTGTAACAACGCCGCTGTAACAACGCCGCTGTAACATTTCTCTAACGTTCTGTTATGTGGTAAAAACATCGCTGCAACGTTTCTCTGTAACGTTCTGTTATGTGGTAAAAACATCGCTGCAACGTTTCTCTGTAACGTTCTGTTACGTGGTAAAAACACAGCTGTAACGTTCTGTAATAGAGAAACGTTACAGCAGTGTTTTTAAATGTTACAGAACGTTACAGAGAAACGTTGCAGCGATGTTTTTACAACGTTACAGAACGTTACAGTTGTGTCCTGTTTAAACTCATTGTGAATCTTTATTTTGAATTCAAACTTGCAGAGATTAAAAGTTATGTTCAGTTTACATCAAACAGGAAGTGAATTTTCTCGTTATCGTGTACCTGTAGAAGTTTGAACTCTACAATGTTTTGTGTTGACTCACTTCATACGCACAAATGACATCATATGTGCGTTTATAATTGCTGGATCGATGAATGAACTCCCACAGGTCAGCGTCATACGTTCCCGGAGTATGTCAATGCTGATTGGCTATCGTGGTGTGAATCAGTTGCTGAAGTTCAGCGCTCTCACGAATAACTGTATGATGTGAAATCACGCTACTCGCTTTATACTTAAGTATTTTGTGTCATTTGCATCACGTCAGTCGCAGAGCTTGGTGGGTAATCGCAGTGTTGTCTGTGAACAGAGGAATCTTAGCTGGGGTTATAACAACAGGAACGGACCCCTGTGGGACACCGTACTTTACTGAAGGTGAAGCTGAGTATTATCTCATAACAACTGTTTCACTTCAACTTCTATAAATGGAGGGACAGAGGATGGACCACAGCCGCCCTGAGTGGGCTCCGATTCACATACCAAGACATTCAGGTGCTCTGAAGGAGCGCGCTCAGACAAGGAAATATACAGTGATAAAATTTGTTCTAAAAATAAATAAATAAGTAAATAAATAAGTGAATAAATAAATTAATAAGGAAGTAACTAAATAAATAAGTAAATAAATAAGTGAATAAATAAATTAATAAGTAAGTAACTAAATAAATAAGTAAATAATAGTGGAAGTGAAGTGATACTTGAGTCTGACGCAGCTGTGATGACTCGACCACGAGCAGCGAGGCATCGTCGGTTCAGGAAGCAGCTGTGTGGTTTGTCTTTAAAGCTGTGATCACGTGATCATGTGACCCGGGCTGCGGTCTGACTGAAACAAAAAGAGATGGTGGTTTTGGTCGTTGTCATGGAGACGAAAGCTGCTGCTGAACTCAGACCTGGTTCACACCTTGTTAAAGATTCATCATGTTCAGTCTGTTAGACTGTGAGTGTATCTGTCGACCCGCTGCGTCTGCGATAACAACCGAACGCTGATGAGACGTGAAGCCCAGCTATATAACCAGAGAGGAGGAGGAGGAGGACGAGGAGGAGGAGGAGTCTGAGGTGGTGTCCTCGATTTGACTTCAGGTGTTTGACTCTGAAACCACTGACACAAACTGACACTTTTCTTAAACCTCCGTCAGCTGTTCACGATGATGATTTACCCTTAAAATGACCCTTAAATACTCGCTGACGTGGAGGCTCAGGAATTCAAAGTTGGGCACCCTCTCCACCTCTTCTCCCCTTACTGTCAGTGGCAGGAGCTCATCCTGATGTCGTCTGAAGTCTGTAATTAGCTCCTTTGTCTTCTTGATGTTGAGAGACAGGTTGTTGTCTCTACATCACACAGTCAGTCTCTGCACCTCATCTCTGTAGGCGGCCTCACTGCCGTTTGAGATGAGCCTCACCACTGTTGTGTCGTCCGCAAACTTGATTATTGAGTTTGTGGGGTGAGCTGGTGCGCAGTCATACATGTAGAGGGAGTAGAGTAGAGGAGGGGACTCAGTACGCAGCCTTGTGGTGCGCCAGTGCTAAGGGTCAGGGTCGAAGAGTTGCGAGTGCCCAGTTTCACTGATTGTGAGCGGTCGCTGAGGAAGCCCTTAATCCACAGGCAGAGTTGGTTGCTGAGACCCAGGCCTTGCATCTTTGTGACCAGCCTGCTGGGGACAAGGTGTTAAAAGCAGAACTGTAATGAACAAAGAGCAGGCCCAGAGAGGATCCCCCTCAGTCCCTTCAGAGATCACTCTGTGGAGACTAACCTTTGGGTCTGCTGTGGGACACATTTTCTCCAGCACCTGATTGAACTGGGAGGAGCCCACTGAGCTGTTACTGTCAATCAATCAATCAATTTTATTTATAAAGCCTAATATCACAAATCACAATTTGCCTCACAGGGCTTTACAGCATACAACATCCCTCTGTCCTTATGACCCTCACAGCTGATCAGGAAAAACTCCCCAAAAAAACCCCTTTAACGGGGAAAAAAAAAACGGTAGAAACCTCAGGAAGAGCAACTGAGGATGGATCCCTCTTCCAGGACGGACAGACTGTGGGGTCTGTAAATATCGTATAACTTTACATTTAACCTGTGGGGTCTGTAAATATCGTATAACTTTACATTTAACCTCTTGTCAGATATTATTCCAGAACCAGTCGTCACATGTTCCTCATTACAGGTGTCAGGGGATAAGAGTTCATTTATCTGTCAGCTGTAGTTTGTTCAGAGTATGTGAGAGGGATGAACTTTACTGATTACTTTTCTATCCTCAGTTTGTATTTCTGTGAGGAACCTGTTGAATCTGTTGAACTTAGTTTTTCAGTGTTTCCTTCTGTTGTTGTGGTAAATATCTGAAGAGTTCAGATGTTGGGAAAATGACCTCCTGTCTCTTATTCGTTAAAATGATCTGTAGGATCTGATGTCAATAATTATGTTCGTGTTCAGACCATTTTTAAAGCGTGTGGCTAATATATAAAACTCTTATGACAGACTTTACTGGTCACTGATGAGATTTACTTTGGCAGGTCAAATATAGGTTTTTATGGTGACTCAGGTCCATGATCCCATCTGAGTATTTTATGGAGAAACATTTACAAAGGGTGATAAATACCTTAAGGGGTATCTGGCATCAGGCTGTTCTCTACATTAAGACATTGTGTGTATGAAAAACACGTTAAAATAACACATTAAAAAGCATGTAAAAAAAAACATGTTAAAAAACAAGTTAAAAAGCATGTTAAAAAACACGTTAAAATAACACATTAAGAAGCATGTAAAAAAACATGTTAAATAACACATTAAAAAGCATGTAAAAAAAACATGTTAAAAAACAAGTTAAAAAGCATGTAAAAAAACATCTAAAAATAACACATTAAAAAGCATGTAAAAAACACGTTCAAATAACATATTAAAAAGCATGTAAAAAAACATGTTAAAAACAAGTTAAAAAGCGCATTAAAAACAAGTTAAAAAGCATGTAAAAAACATGTTAAAAAAACAGGTTAAAAAGTAAAAAAAAACATGTTAAAAACAAGTTAAAAAGTATGTAAAAAAAACACCTTAAAATAACACATTAAAAAGCATTTAAAAAAGCATGTAAAAAAACAGGTTAAAAATAACACATTAAAAAGCATGTTAAAAAACACATTAAAATACATTAAAAAAAACACGTCAAAAAACAAGTTAAAAAGCATGTAAAAAAACACGTTAAAAAACACATTAAAAAGCATGTAAAAAAACACATTAAAAAACAAGTTAAAAAGCATGTAAAAAAACACGTTAAAAAACAAGTTAAAAAGCATGTAAAAAAACATGTTTAAAAACACATTAAAAAGCATAGTATACTGTGACTTTTGTTTCATGATTTTTGAGGACATATTTTTATCCACCTTCTTCCTGAGGGCACGAATGTAGAAAGCATTTTAACAGGTTAGAGCATTCACACTGCATCTGTTCTACGCGCTGCTGGAGTTGTGCTGCTTTCGCGAGCAAACTCGAAAATAGAAGAGATGCCGATTTTTTGCGCGAGTTGCGAGCGAATGGTCACGGTATTCAACAAAACATCGACATCTACAGTGGCCGAGAGAGGTCACAACACACGCAAACTCGTGTTTAGTAGTAACACAAAGCAGACACAGACTACTTACCCATTTGTAGTTCTAAATATTACTTCTCCAAGTGTTGGAATAATCACTGGTGCGTGAACCTGTCCACCCTTTGGGTCTGAACTTATTTCTTCTTCTTTGGGGTTTATCGGAGATTTGCAAACACGGTGAACTACCGCCACCAACTGTTCAGGTGTGGTTTGTATTTTGACGGGACAGCAGCGGCTGCTGTACGACGCGTCTTTTGGTTTTGGTGTGAATACACGTGTGCTGCTGCTACGCTTGTGGACCCTTTCGCGGCCGCTTCACGAATGCATCGCTTGCAGTGTAAATGAGGCCTTATGCCTTCAAACCACTACAGAAGCTATGTTTACCAAGTTTAGTGAAGGGACAGAATGTCGTTGCGTGTCTGCCAACGGGCTATGGCAAGAGTATTATATACCAAACTTGGCCAAAGTTTACCAATCTGCTGGCCGGAGATGGCGATCAGGGATTTGTTGTTTTGCTGCATGTTGTATTACACCTTGTATTCTTACGTTTGTCTGACACAAACAGCAACAGCTTTCTGTCATGATGAGGCAGATGCATCGTCGGCTCTGTGGCTCTTCTTTCTCGTGAGCAAGCTTCTGTAAACTCGCATGGACTGAGGAATGAATGACTCAACGTTATGGTAGGGTTGTGTATGGAGTCAAATACACCACAACACAAATAACATTCATGATGGTAAAATTTTACATTCTAACAAAATAAAATTTTTCTCGATCGTTTATTAAACTTTTTTCAGTCATGATAAAGCTTTTTATTTATTCCACAGCTCCCGTGAAAAGTGTTTCCCTTCGGTTCTATTTACATGTAGCACCCAGTTCATGTGGATACTCACAACTCCCACCCCCTTTCCGCAATTGGCTGTTCCAAACAAGCTATGTTTGAAAGAGAATGGAATTGGCTACGCCCATTTTCCACGAGTTGAGGCGTATTCCTCCAGACTAGTCCAAGCTAAATTTTTGTCTTCAGCAACTGTGTGTTGAACATGTGACCAGAACAAAAAGGGATTGTTCCTGTTGCCATGGTTACCATTGATATGAGAAATAAAACTACAATAGTTTGAATCAGAATTATCAGAAGAGAATGACACGTAGACTGACAGGTCTGTCACTCAGCGTCAGTACATCTTATCCCTGTCTTTCCCCGTCAGACACCATTCTCAACCTACATTAGAAAATAACTTTACAGTCTGAGTCGTCTCCACACTGGATGAGAAGAGACGGTTTAGTTCCTGTGGGTTCGGTTAAATAGAATGACACATCATCAGCATACAGAGATATCTTATGTTCTTCTTCTACTACAGTTGGTTCTCTTCAAAATGGCGGCGGTGTGTGTTAGTGCAGAGCGTGCTAGGACATGGGAGGGGAGTACGTCTTTAAAGTGTTTATAGAAGTCATTAATGAACCCGTCAGGTCCTGGACTTTACTATTTTTTAAACCACCAGCTGCAGGTGCACAGATAAAATAAAATAGAATAAATACTGTGGCATTAAAGACGTGCAGCAGCAGCAGCTGATTATTAGAGACACAGACATGTTTTTATTTTGTTAGTTTCATACAGGAAGTATTTGAGGCGTCGTTCAGAGCTAGTCATGAACACTGAGTTTCCTCTCGACCTGTTTGAAGTGGAAAAAAACCTCTGATGACACATTTCTGATCAAAAATTAAAAAGTGTGTTTACAGTAAATGTTCATTACTCAGTTTATTATCAGCTGTGATGTTTGAGTTTACTCAGAGAAACTCTGATCGACAGTGAACGTCACACGCCCTCACACACACCTCAGTCAGATCATCTAGTCAAATACAAATGTACTTTACTGAGTATTTTAGACGGTGTGTTGGCGTCACTCTGCAGCTGTAGGAAAAACAGCCAACATATACTGACATCACCCAGATGTGCCCATCACCAGGACGAGGACAAAACTAACCAGGGGTCAGCTCCTTATACAGAGCAGGATTACCCTTAAATCACTATCTGAATTACTGTCACTCCAACTCTGTTTGTACACACTGTCACATTTCATACCATGTTACCGACTTTCTGCTCTCAATCTGTGACTTTATTTCCCTAAAATTACGAATTTAATCTCGGAAAATTTCAACTTTGTGGAATTACAACTTTATTCTTCAAATGTACGATTTTTATTTCTTTAACATTTTTTTTTAACTAATCCTCAGTTGTTCCAAACATCTGAGACAAAGCTAATTATCAGAAACTTTTATTTTGATTTATGTTGTTTACATGTACATCAGAGTTTACACCGTCCAGAGCGACGTCTTCAGATGTCACTCAAATGGTAAATTAAAGGGTTAATTCCTGTAAAGTGACTGGTTTACTGCAATGAACTTTGGGTTTCAGTCTCAGTGAGGTGGTGACAGTGCGTTCGAGGACATTAAAGGGTAAATTAACAACTTAAAGGGTAACTCAAAGGGTTAATCAAAGGGTAAATTAAAGGGTAATTTAAAGGGTAAATTCCTGTAAAGTGACTGGTTTACTGTGATGAACCCTGATTTTTCTGTCTGTGTGACCATGGTGACGGTCTGTAGGAAACTCAGTGAATGGAAACAGACTCTTGTTGACTCATGAAGATTTTTTAACGTTCAGATTTCCGTTAACGTTGAAACACTGACGCAGAGTTGTTGTATTTTTACTGTGACTCAGTTTAATGATCATTTTTATTCAGCGCCAGTCGAAACAAACTGAACGCCTCACCTTCATTCAACACATCATTGTTATAATTATTTAAATAACCTGTGATTTTACACAGATACAGATAAAAAAACATTTTTATTCAGCATCAGTGAAAACAGAAACACTTCATCTACTCTCAACACCTCCACTTTGTTCACCACATCATTATAACACATATATAAACAACAAAATTAGATCAGCAGGTATCAGGAGCTTCTTAAGCTTCCTGTCAGAATAAATAACTGTTGTATTTTAACAGTGTTCAGGAAACTGTGCAGTAAAACCACCGATGATACTGCTGAGTGTGTGTGTATTAATCCAGAGACAGAACAGCAGCTTTAACAGCCTCATTTCAGAGCCATCAGTTCTCCTGAATGGCTTGAAAAACTGAGGTGTTGGTGTCCGAGGCCTCGGACACTGTCCTCCATCTTGTTTTAAAACAGAAGTGCTGGTGTATCTGACCTGTCCGAGGCCTCTGACACTGTCGGCCATCTGATTTTCGCAATATTACGCAGATGAAAAAATGCAGTCTGTGAGGTTTGTTTTAAATGAGAATTAAAAGACAAATCTTGATCAAATGTTACTCCGAGGTTTCTTACGGTAGTGCTAGAGGCCAGAGCAATGCCATCTAGAGAAACTATGTCATCAGATA
>NC_065521.1:1839602-1843061 GCF_006386435.1 Epinephelus moara | reverse complement strand
GGGGTCCGGAAAGACAGCAGGATGTCCTCCTCATCCTGCCACTGATCCACAGCAGGAGAGACCGTCAAGGAAGGAAAGAGATATTCAACTCCATCCTCCCATTGATCCAGCACAGTTCTGTCTTTAGAAAAACCTCTGAGGGCTCCCGGCAGTGAAGCACAGACCTCCTCCACCAGCCTGAGCAGCAGTCTCCTGGACCTGATGTTCAGCAGCTCAGACAAATGGTCAATGGAGACCTTCATGAGGTGACCCAGCTTCACACAGCCACCCTCCCTCAGTCTGGACCTCAGGCTGACAGAGGACAGGGCCTGAGACGTAAAAAGAGTGTTACCAAACAGAGGTTCCTCCAGGATCCACATCCCCACTGTCAACGCATCCTTCCGATGGAAACTGAAAACCTGCCACGCCTGCAGGACGGACTTGTAAAACGGTGTCAAGCCAGTCAAATCCATTGTCCCGGGCCGAAACAGGAACAGGTGTTTATCATACCCTAAGCGTCCGGCCCTCCTCAGTAGCAAATAGGCAGTGTCAGTCCATGGCAGGCCACAGCTGTACAGCAGCTTCTGAGCTGTCTGCAGTCTGAATGCTGTGATCCGGGATGAAATGTCCACCAGGCCCTGCCCCCCTTCCTGCACCGGCAGGTACAGTACTGCTGCTCTCAACCAGTGCAGCCCAGACCAGAAAAAGTTAACAACTGCCCTCTGAAGTTCTTCCACCAGGCCCCTGGGTGGAGGTAGCACAATCAGCCTGTGCCACAGGGTGGCAGCGGCCAAGTTATTGACAATCAGAGAATCAAGTTTTTTCATAAACTGAATATTTAAAAAATAAAAAGATCCCCCCTTTTCAAAATAAAAGCCTGTCCTTACTCCACAGAGGCGACAGCGCTAGCCGACCCTCAGCTGTGCTACATCCTGGACGGTTTCCTGGGTCTGTACGGACTCATCATCACTGGCATGTTCATCAAGGAGAAGGTATTTTATTTTGAAAGGACTTCCTGCTGACATCATTTCCTCTTTTCCTACTTCTCACTCTGACACTCTTTTATTTTGTTAAATTGTTTCCAGTTCTTCAGGAGCAAAGCGAAGCCGACCGAGGAGAGCATCTACAGCGTGAGTTCACACTTCCTGTTGTGACTTCCTCTTGGTTTTTCACAGTGAAAGTTTACATTGTGTAATGTTGTGATGATGATGCGTTCAGGATCTGCAGAATCAGGACACTGAAGGTTACCACCCGCTGATGAGAGATCCAGAGAGAGCCAGAGTGAGTTTATACCTGCATTTATACATCTATGGTTCTGTATCTGCTGTGTGTCTGCAACAAAGGTTCTCCTCTGGTTCTACGAGGAACGCTTACAGTGTCGACGAAGTTCCAACAGTGAAGCCTTTAGGACCTCAGGGTCTGTCCATGGTTCTCCGAGGAACCCTAACATGACATCTAAGATCCATGAAATGATCAAAGAACTCTGACAGAGAACCACATGGTCCAACAAAAGAACCACAACAACCTCTGAGTCATGGTCAGGAACCATTAAAGAACCTGAACATAGAACCCTGACAGACCCCTGCAGGTACCTTTAAATGTCCCCTGAAGAACCTGAAACTTATTAAAGAACCCTTAATTTGATGTTTTAATTTATTCACTTGTTCAAAAACAAACGAGAACTTTACAGTATAAACACTTTCTCCATCAGACTGTTCTCATGTTTCTACGTATACCTACGGAAAATTAATAAACATAACCCACATGTTACACTTGTTAGGACTGCAATCACATGACCAACGTGGTGACATGAGTGAAGAACTGTGACGAGACAAAGATCGTATAATGACGCAGGTTGACATGAGCAAAGTTTGTGTTTCGAGTGAAAGTACGTGAACTTTGGCTTATTTTAAACTAAGACATCGGTGTGTTAATCTTCTTAAACCTAACCAACCAAACGTCACATTAAGTACGCAATTTTACTTTAGATATGTAACTTTATGTTAAAACCATACATTAAGTACATAACTTTACGTTAAGTACGCAATTTTACTTTAGATATGTAACTTTATGTTAAAACCATACATTAAGTACATAACTTTACGTTAAGTACGCAACTTTACTTTAGATATTTAACTTTATGTTAAAACTGTCAGTTAAGTACATAACTTTATGTCAAGTACATAGCTTTACTTTAGATATGTAACTTTATGTTATACCTGCACGTTAAGTAAATAACTTTACGTTAAGTACGCATCTTTACTTTAGATATGTAACTTTATGTTATAACTGTACGTTAAGTACATAACTTTACGTTAAGTACGCAACTTTACTTTGGATATGTAACTTTATGTTATAACTGTACGTTAAGTACATAACTTTATGTCAAGTACATAGCTTTACTTTAGATATGTAACTTTATGTTATAACTGTACGTTAAGTACATAACTTTACGTTAAGTACGTAATTTAACTTTGGATATGTAACTTTATGTTATAACTGTACGTTAAGTACATAACTTTACGTCAAGTACGCAACTTTACTTTAGATATTTAACTTCATGGTAAAACTGAAACTGAGAACTCTGAAACATGGAGCCTGTGTTTCATGAGAACATGTTGGAACCTAATGTTTTCTGATGTGTTGTAGAACCGCAGGCCAACGGAGGAGGACCCGTACTCTGTGAGTTTATGATTATTCAACTGGTTAAAATATAAAAACTAAAGTGAACTGTGGACAAATTATGAACTGATGTTTGTTCTCTTAACGCTCAGCGTCTCAACAAAACCTTCGACGGAGAATACAAAGAACTTCCTGCCAACAAACGAGAGGTCAGTCTGATCACGTGCAGAACCAGGTCATACAGAACCAGGTCATGCAGAACCAGGTCATGCAGAATCAGGTCATGTAGAACCAGGTCATGTAGAACCAGGTCATACAGAACCAGGTCATGCAGAACCAGGTCATGTAGAACCAGGTCATACAGAACCAGGTCATGCAGAACCAGGTCATGCAGAACCAGGTCATNACCTTCGACGGAGAATACAAAGAACTTCCTGCCAACAAACGAGAGGTCAGTCTGATCACGTGCAGAACCAGGTCATACAGAACCAGGTCATGCAGAACCAGGTCATGCAGAACCAGGTCATACAGAACCAGGTCATGTAGAACCAAGTCATACAGAACCAGGTCATACAGAACCAGGTCATGCAGAACCAGGTCATGTAGAACCAGGTCACACAGAACCAGGTCATATAGAACCAGGTCATACAGAACCTGGTCATATAGAACCAAGTCATACAGAACCAGGTCAGGTAGAACCAAGTCATACAGAACCAGGTCATACAGAACCTGGTCATATAGAACCTGGTCATATAGAACCAAGTCATACAGAACCAGGTCATACAGAACCTGGTCATACAGAACCTGGTCATATAGAACCTGGTCATATAGAACCAAGTCATACAGAACCAGGTCATG
>NC_065521.1:1830557-1836841 GCF_006386435.1 Epinephelus moara | reverse complement strand
AGAACCAGGTCATACAGAACCAGGTCATGTAGAACCAGGTCATACAGAGCCAGGTCATACAGAGCCAGGTCATATAGAACCAGGTCATACAGAACCAGGTCATGTAGAACCAGGTCATACAAAGCCAGGTCATATAGAACCAGGTCATACAGAACCTGGTTCTACATGAACCAGGTCATGTAGAACCAGGTCATACAGAACCAGGTCATATAGATCCAGGTCATGTAGAACCAGGTCATACAGAACCAGGTCATACAGAGCCAGGTCATACAGAGCCAGGTCATACAGTACCAGGTCATATAAAACCAGGTCATATAGAACCAGGTCATACAGAGCCAGGTCATATAAAACCAGGTCATACAGAACCAGGTCATATAGAACCAGATCATATAGAACCAGGTCATGTAGAACCAGGTCATACAGAACCAAGTCATATAGAACCAGATCATATAGAACCAGGTCATGTAGAACCAGGTCATGCAGAACCAGGTCATACAGAACCAGCTCATACAGAACCCAGTCCTACAGAGCCAGGTCATACAGAGCCAGGTCATACAGAGCCATGTCATACAGAACCAGGTCATATAGAACCAGGTCATACAGAGCCAGGTCATATAAAACCAGGTCATACAGAACCAGGTCATACAGAGCCAGGTCATATAGAACCAGCTCATACAGAACCAGGTCATACAGAGCCAGGTCATATAAAACCAGGTCATACAGAACCAGGTCATACAGTACCAGGTCATATAGAACCAGCTCATACAGAACCAGGTCATACAGAGCCAGGTCATATAGAACCAGGTCATACAGAGCCAGGTCATACAGAACCAGGTCATGTAGAACCAGATCATACAGAGCCAGGTCATACAGAGCCAGGTCATACAGAGCCAGGTCATACAGAACCAGGTCATACAGAGCCAGGTCATATAGAACCAGGTCATACAGAGCCAGGTCATACAGAACCAGGTCATACAGAGCCAGGTCATACAGAACCAGGATATGTAGAACCAGGTCATACAGAGCCAGGTCATACAGAGCCAGGTCATACAGAACCAGGTCATGTAGAACCAGGTCATACAGAGCCAGGTTATATAGAACCAGGTCATATAGAACCAGGCCATACAGAGCCAGGTCATACAGAACCAGGTTATACAGAAGGTGTTTGTGAATCATTGATCTGATATTGATTATTGATGATTGTTGATGTTTGTGTTTCAGCGTCAGAGGAAGAATGAGCAGGTGTACCAGGTGAGTTCAGTCTCTCATCATCATCATCATCATCATCATCACCTTCATCGTCATTACCTTCGTCATCTTCATCATTAATAATGTTCTCCATGTTCCAGGGTCTGAGCTCCGTCACCAGAGACACCTATGACTCTCTGCAGATGCAGCAGCTTCCTCCTCGCTAACGCATCACTTCCTGTCAGCCTCACCATTGTCTCACCGTCACCATGACGATAAACAGTTTGTACTTACCCAGACAAGATCCAAAAACAAGCAAACAAATAGCTTCAGCTTCATCCTCATATAAGGATGTTTTTAAGGTGTTTTTAAGGGAAGAAATAAGGAGGGTAACATTTTAAGGTATTATTTTGGATTAGTTTATGAACCCTCTTTAATTGGTTCACTTATCCATCCGATTTACTCCCAAAAAAGTCCCTTAATTTTCACCTTAAAAAAAAAGGAATGTCCTTTCAAGGGATGTGTACTTCTCTAAAAAAAAACCTTTACCTCTGCGGAGTGCCATTAAAACCCTTAACAATTCATTTATCCATAAATTTAGACTTAACCTGCAGTGAATTATTAAATACTGAATGAAAACCCCTTAACCTTAGCAGAATACCTTAAAAATCCATTCACAGTTAACCAGGGCCCTATTTCAGAAAGCAGGCTCAACAAACTCTGAGCCTGATCTCTGAGCTGACTGAGCCTGAGCTGAGAAACAGAACAGCTGATCAGCATCAGCTCCATCAGCTCTGAGTATGTTCAGCCTGAGAGAGGTGCGTTCACGGCGAGCACCAACTGACATCATCAGTAGAGTGCAGATAACATGATATTTAGTGGCTGAGAGCAGAAAGCCGCTTGAACTGAGTGGGAGATTTTAATGAGTGCGAATGGCTGCAGCTGAACAGCGTGAGGTGTGATGGGAACAGACTGCAGAGTTAATAGGTAATGTGAGGTGAGGTCATGTGATGAGGTCATGTGTCTAACATACAGAAACATGTTTCTATCTTAACAGTGTTCATATATTTGAATATAATGTATTCAGCTGTAATGTGATGGAGCCCAAACACACTGGGCACATACTCAACATCAAACACACAGATATTAAACAGACTGGTAAAAGTTTTGTTTCTACTGACTTCATCCTGTCAATATTAGGCTGAGGTTCATTTAACTGCTGTGAAATGACTTCATGTAATCTCCTTTATTCTCACATGGAGCTATTATGGGATGTTGAGTCCCATCAGTGAGCCAGTTACACCGCGGAGTCTTTGAATATATGAAAAGTATTCATGAATCACTGCATCATGTATCCACGTAGATTCATTTCTCATCAACACTGACAAACCTGCAGTTCTTTTTTTAAACATTATTTTTGGGCTTTTGTTGCCTTTAATGTCAGGACAGCATAACGTTATGGGCAGAGAGGGAACGACATGTAGCACAGGACAGCAGGCTGGGTTTGAACCCACAGCCGCTGCGTCTGATCACGGGGCGTCCGCTCCATCCACTGAGCCACCGATGCTCCGTGGTAATTACTTTAATAATGGATTGTGATTTATGTCCAGGGAAAACCACAACAAGGGTCCAAAGTCTTTTCAGAGCCAGAGACACTTTTCTTACGGGCCGACAAACCGCTGTCTCTCTGATGTGTTCAGTGTCTCTGATGTTATAAAGAAAAGAATCAAAGGACAATGCATAAAATGTGCTGTGATGATAATGTAAATCCAGGATGTGTAATATGTGATATATGTGGGTGGAACAGATTGTTAGATAAATGATAGAGTGTGAGGTCAAACAGTATCTTTCATATAGACACTCCTCCAGGGAGACATCCAAACAGGCTCTAATCACCTTCTCCTTACACAACAGCCTCTGAATACACTGGGCCTCAACCTCCACCACTTCATTCACTAAAGGACACGCCATGTTTCTACTTCCTGCTACACGCTCAGCCTCAGGCTGACATGAAGCAAACCTGTGACTCAGCAGGTTAGCTTCACAGAGTATGTTGCCATAGTAACTGACTCAGGGTTACACTGAACTGGCTTTGTGAAACGGAAAACTCAGAGTTTCATCTCAGGCTGAACAAACTCAGAGTTTTCACTGATCCTGCTTTCTAAAATAGGGCCCTGCAGTTAAGTATTAAATACTGAATAAAAATCCCTTAACATTGGCATAATAGCTTAAAAAGTAAATTCCCATTTAACCTGCAGTAATGTATTAACCACTGAATAAAAATCCCTTAACCTATACAGAATAGCTTAAAAAGTAAATTCCCATTTAACCTGCAGTAAAGTATTAACCACTGAATAAAAATCCCTTAACCTATACAGAATACCTTAAAAAGTAAATTCCCATTTAACCTGCAGTAAAGTATTAACCACTGAATAAAAATCCCTTAACCTATACAGAATACCTTAAAAAGTAAATTCCCATTTAACCTACAGTAAAGTATTAAATATTGAATTAAAAAATCCCTTAAAATGTTATAAACGTTAAATTGTGTCCTGTTTTCAGCTGTAAGGCATTTTATTAATTTTAGATGAGGACTGGACTAATAAGATAAGTGGAAATAATAATAAATGTTAAGGGGTTGTTAGAGATGATTCTTTAAATGAACCTTTATGGATCTTTAAAGTGATCAATCGATCTGTTTTAACATCTAACAAAGGATTGTTTTTGCTGTTCACTACGTCTTAAAAGCATTTTACGTTACCAACAGAGTCCGTTGATAAACGACAGAGTTTATTGATAAACAACAGAGTTTGTTGATAAACAACAGAGTTTATTGATAAACAACAGAGTTTATTGGCAAACAACAGAGTTTATTGGCAAACAACAAGGTTTATTGGTAAACAAAAGAGTTTATTGGTAAACAAAAGAGTTTATTGGCAAACAACAGAGTTTATTGGCAAACAAAAGAGTTTATTGGTAAACAACAGAGTTTATTGGTAAACAACAAAGTTTACTGGTAAACAACAGAGTTTATTGGCAAACAACAAAGTTTATTGGTAAACAACAGAGTTTATTGGCAAACAACAGAGTTTATTGGTAAACAACAAGGTTTATTGGCAAACAACAGAGTTTATTGACAAACAACAGAGTTTATTGGCAAACAAAAGAGTTTATTGGCGAACAACAGAGTTTATTGGCAAACAACAGAGTTTATTGGTAAACAAAAGGTTTATTGGCAAACAACAGAGTTTATTGGCAAACAACAGAGTTTATTGGTAAACAAAAGGTTTATTGCAAACAACAGAGTTTATTGGCAAACAACAGAGTTTATTGGTAAACAAAAGAGTTTATTGCAAACAACAGAGTTTATTGGCAAACAACAAAGTTTATTGGTAAACAAAAGAGTTTATTGGCAAACAACAGAGTTTATTGGTAAACAACAGAGTTTATTGGCAAACAACAGAGTTTATTGGCAAACAACAATGTTTATTGGCAAACAACAGAGTTTATTGGCAAACAACAGAGTTTATTGGCAAACAAAAGAGTTTATTGGCGAACAACAGAGTTTATTGGCAAACAACAGAGTTTATTGGTAAACAACAGAGTTTATTGGTAAACAAAAGAGTTTATTGGTAAACAACAGAGTTTATTGGCAAACAACAATGTTTATTGGCAAACAACAGAGTTTATTGGCAAACAACAAAGTTTATTGGCAAACAACAGAGTTTATTGGCAAACAAAATGGTTTATTGGCAAACACCAGAGTTTATTGGTAAACAACAGAGTTTATTGGTAAACAAAAGAGTTAATTGGTAAACAACAACGTTTATTGGCAAACAACAAAGTTTATTGATAAACTACTAAGTTTATTGATAAACAACATAGTTTATTGGTAAACAACAGAGTTTATAGGCAAACAACAAAGTCTATTGATAAACAACAGAGTTTATGGATAAACAACAGAGTTTGTTGGTAAACAACAAAGTTTATTGGTAAATAACAAACATAAAGTGTATAAAATTGATGAGAGTGTAAAAACACAAATAAAAAGAAAGCTTAATATTGTATATTGATACTTTTGATACTTTAATCTGCGACACACACACACACACACACACACACACACACACGTTGTTGTTCACATACAGCACACACACACACACACACACGTTGTTGTTCACATACAGAGACGTGAAGTAAACAGACTCAACAGCTTTTAGTTTTTTATCTTATCTTTAAACTTGTCTTTCTTTGTTTCTTTAGTTTGATAAAAATCTGGAGCGACTTTGATGTTAAAATAATAAATACAGATAAAATATAAACTGTAAGAAAAGACAAAGATTCTACTTCCTGCTGCTTCTCACGATAAAATCATTTCACCAGAGCTCATTTTAATTTGATCACAGCAGAAAAGGGAATTAAACAGATCAAATAAAAAAAAGAGCTGAAATAAATTAATTTAAAATCAATAAAGTTTTAATTAATTAGTTATAAAATAATGATGTCACAGTATATTTCTTCTGTATTTATGAACTTTACTTTGAAATGTTGCAGCTTTGAGATTTGACTGTAAAATTAAAAATAACGCAGCCTGAAGTTTATTTTTATCCTCTAAAAATAATTTCACTCTTTTTATTATGTAGCTTTGAGTTTTTATTTTTGTTCTGAAGAATATTTGCTTTGAATGATTTCAGCAGCTGTCGGTAAAATCTGAATTAATACCGAAATATTCAGTTGTTGTTTTTGTTGTTCTGATATTTTCCTGAGAATTTTGTCCTGAATGAACTTTTAGCTTCATGTTTGTGCTGTAAAAGCTTTTTTCTGATTTTAAAATGTCTCAATAAATATATTAAAGCAGAGGAGTGTCCCGTTTTACTCGTATAAACACCTTAAGAATCATCTTTATATATCATGTTAATAACAAACAGTCATTAAGAGTAAGTGTGCATGCGCCCACGCGTGCAGCCTGTTGCAGTCGCTCCTGCTTGTTTTCTCGGTTTTCTTACTTTTTTGCTTTATTAAGTTTGGTATTTGTGCTGGCTTTTTGAGATTGTCATTTTGAAACTGCGCCCTCTCAAAACATGCTGATTGAGAGA
>NC_065521.1:1825599-1826960 GCF_006386435.1 Epinephelus moara | reverse complement strand
TGCAGCCTATTGCTGCACAAAGCTTGGCCATTTTTTATTTATTACTAGCGGTAAATAACTGTTTGTAAGCTAACTGTGATTTTACCGCCTGTTTATCAAGATCACAAGATCTCGTGAGAACTTGTTTTCTGAGACGGACAGGGCTCAAACAAAGTTAACTTTCTCTTGATCTGTGCGGATGAAAAATGCAGCTTTAGTGTCAGAATGTTGGTGAGATGTGTGGCTTGTGGAAAATGAACCCAATATTTAGTGACTATAAGGCGAAAGAATTGACCATAAATTGTGATCACGTTCATTTTCCTCATTGACGACAATACATTCAGAGCTGCCGCAAGTCTCCTACGGAGGCGTGGCGCTGATGTCACTGAATCAGGAAGTGAGCTGAGTGGGGTATCTCGCTTCATCCAATATCTCTGTTTACACTTATACAACAGTTAGTTCCGGCCCTGCAATCTGATTGGTCGAGAGACAGTAAAACCGTGACGATATTGGAGTACAACATCACGGTTATTTCACTGTGTATGTATCACTCCGCCTCACAGCTGATTGCAATCAACAATCAAATCAAAAGTGACGGTTAGTGTCAGTTAGCTCAGCAGTTGCGTTGTAGGCTAATTAATTCATCCACTGTCAAACAGCCAAAAATATGGATTTATTTCCTAAAATAAGTTTTGAATTGAACTATGAATGGTCATCAGAGGAAGATGAGGGAAAGGAGAAGCTGAATCCATCTGAGCACACATCCAGGTTTGTCAGTGTTTCATCAGCGGAGCTCAATGACTTGGAGAAAAGCAACATAGGCCCAATTCCAATCCGGTCCCTAAAGACTCAAGCCCTGAACCCTCACTGACTTAACTGACGTCAGCTGTAAGTGATTGAGTGTGAGAGTCTGAAAGGGCTCCGGATGCTACAAATAGGAATGGGACAGAACTTATCCCCCTCTCTACAAAAATGGCGTGATCGTTTATCAGTTATTGTCAGCATATATTTCACACACAAAGAATATCTAGATAGATAGACAGATAGATAGATATCTACTATATAGATATCTATATCTATATATAGATATAGATATAGATATCTATATTCTTTGTGTGTGGAATATAACCACTGGTATTCCTCTGACTTCATGTGTGTTTATGTACCATCTTAAATCCTTGTTAATGTAATGTTTCATTGTTTATCTGTTGTTTCGCTCTCCTTCCATAACGTTACCGTTTGCATATCTGCCGACAGTCCCTGCGTTCCAATACTCATACTACCATACTATTTAGTATGCCAGAAAAAGAATTAGTGTGTCCCAATACATAGTATGTCAGATGCAGTATGCCAAAAGTACCAGGATGTTCTACTACATCCGG
>NC_065521.1:1821836-1825022 GCF_006386435.1 Epinephelus moara | reverse complement strand
CTATGAACTGTGGGTAATTTCCTTACCGTAAGTCCGCATCGATGCTGACCTACGGTAAGGGGGCATAAAGGGCTCACTCACTGACTTGACGATTTGACAATGGGACAGCCCTCACACACTCACGCACTTCACATGAACGCGCCTCTAAGTCAGTGAGTCTGTAAGGGATCGGATTGGAATTGGGCCATACTGTCAGATCAGAAGGCAGAGTCGGCTGTGCCTGTGAAGCCACAGTCCACCATGCAGTCACCAGAGACTTATTTCACCGGCTGCACAATTAATGGAAACATGCAGATAAATGTGTGTAAAGAGTAAGTGCCTGGCGCACCATGTCTGCCTTACATAGCAATGGTGACAGCGGAGTCCTGAGGGAACTATTTTTGTTGGCGGAAGACAAATAAAATGATTAAATTATCTATTTTGTCCTCATTTTTCAACATTTCTTAATCAGCCTTGCTTATTTAACTCTTGAACTGTTGTATAAAAGCAATATCACACTCGAGCTCGTGATGTTGTACTGTGATATCGTCACGGCTGTGATTCGGTCATAGGCACGAGGCCGCAAATATATACATATATATTCCGCTCAGTTTTTAAAACAGATTGAGCGGAAGTGACGTAGTTGTACAGTTTCCGCCCATTAGCTCATTAGAAACAGCTGGTTAGCATTTGATGCTATGAGGCTAGCAGGCTCGCGGTTTCTCTGCTGTGAGTTAAAATGGCAGTTGAAACAAACCGTTAGCATCGATGCTAAAGCACCAACAATGTGCTGTGATTAATTAACCCACCAATTATCAACTTCAACGGCTAACGTGCTAAAAATCAGCCGGTTTGCTAACGGCTATCAGTTAGCCCCGCTAGCTCCCACAACAACAACAACAACAGCGACACCGCAGCTGCAGCTCGTTAGCATCCCGCACAACTTCACCGCAGACAAGCGTCAGTCTCAAACATGGAGACAAACGTACCGAAGAGACGAGACAACAAGAAGTCCCTGCGCGTGAAGGTGATCAGTCTCGGAAACGCCGAGGTCGGGAAGGTGAGTCACGAGCACTTAATTTATTTCACACCAAACCTCAGGTTAAAATCAGCTGATTTAAGTTTTATATCAGACCAAACCCCAGAGAGAATTCAGCTGATTTTAGTTCAGGCTGTCTGAGCTGGGATAAACCGATAAAACTCTTTGAGTGAGAGTTAGCTAATTACACATTTATCTTAACAAGTGTTAAAAACTGATGTTAGCTTTCATGCTAAACTTCCCTGCTGCCATTTGTATCCGTTTATGGCGCTGTGAAAGACGTTCAGTCTAACGCCAGAGTCCGTGCAGATATCACTTACTTTAATTTTTCCTAGCTGATGGCTAATAAATCACGCACAGTTTCACATTAAACAAGATGTGTTTGGACACATTACTGTGTTCTCTATAACTCGGCTCAGAAATTACTTCTTTAAACTGATTAATTCGTTTCTTATTTGGCTGTAGTGATCCAACAGTGGCTGGTGCCGGACCAGGATAACACATTGAAAATGATGATGTTATATTAAAGCAGTGAGTGATAGATAATTAGGAACATTTACAGGAGATTTAGTTTATTTACAAGTTTCCCTTTAAACAGTCAGATCTTGACTGAAATTCGGCAGACGTGTTTCCTGTTCAGATCAAACAGACTGAAATAATCTGCTGCGTTCACCCAGATGTCCACCTTTTTAAATTGAAGGATTTCTGAATGGCGTCTGGTGTGAAAGATGCTGCCACTCATTATTAATCCGTGTAACGTTTCAGAGCTGCATTATCAAACGCTACTGCGAGAAGAGGTTCGTCCCCAAATATCTCGCCACCATCGGCATCGACTACGGCGTCACCAAGTAAGTTCATCCAGCGCACACCTCACCTGTTACTGAGTGTGTTCTCCTGCATAAATCCCAACTGAACGTCAAAAGTGTGTGATAATGTCAGCGCTGTGTGTTTCCTGTGGTCAGAGTTCAGGTTCGAGACAGAGAGATTAAAGTGAACATCTTTGACATGGCGGGTCATCCTTTCTTCTATGAAGTGAGTCGCTCTGTTTTATTATGCATGTTTATAAAAGTACAGGTATTTCAGAGTTGAACTGATGGCAGCTGCTGCTTCTTCTTCTGTGGTGCGTCAGGTGCGTAACGAGTTCTATAAGGACAGTCAGGGCGTGCTGCTGGTGTACGACGTGGGCCTCAGGGAGAGCTTCGACGCCCTGGACAGCTGGCTCGGGGAGATGAAACAGGAAATGGGCTCGCAGGCCAACATGGACAGCATTGTGTTTGTCGTCTGCGCCAACAAGGTGAGAGCGAGCCGTCCAGTCAGACGTCAGAGTTCAGGTTCAGGGCTGAAGTACAGCGGTTTAACTCCTCCTCCTCCTCCTCCTCCTCCTTTAAGGTGGATCTGACGAAGCGGCGGGTGGTGGACGAGGGGGAGGGGCGTCTTTGGGCGGAGTCCAGAGGGTTCCATTACTTTGAGACGTCAGCACAGAGCGGCGAGGGGATCAACGAGATGTTCCAGGTACACAAACATAAATATAATCAGGTCTGTTTTAATAAAACATAAAGAGGTGGTTTTAATGGAAGTCGTGTGGCGTTTGGTCTCAGGCGTTCTTCTCCTCCATCACCGACATGTGTGAGAATGGCGGGAAGCGTCCGGTGTCAGAGGTCAGCGTCGGCTTCACCAAAGAGCAGGCTGACACCATCCGACGGATCCGGAACAGCAAAGACTCATGGGATATGCTGGGGGTCAAACCTGGTGCCACACGGTCAGTTCAACATGCACATTTATGACATCAAAGGTCACATGACCCTCGTCTGACAGGAAATTCATGTCAGTCTAACACAACTTTGTGTTTGATAAAGACTGAGGACACATTTTACAACATGAAGTTTCATTCAGCTATAAACACATGTGGTGGAGACCAGGGGGGTATTCCAGAAAGTGGGTTATGTGAAAACTCAGAGAAAGTTAACCCTAAGATGAGGGAAACTCTGAGTTATCCAGTGATAGAGATCATTAGTCATTGATACTACGTGTCTAAAGCTTCATACCCATTTTTAAAATTTAAATAATTAGACCTGCACATTATGTGCAATAAACATTTGGGAGCTGCTCTGACAGACTGACAGTCTGATCCTTGTGCACAGTGTTATAAAAATAATAAATATAAAAAG
>NC_065521.1:1819319-1820948 GCF_006386435.1 Epinephelus moara | reverse complement strand
TTTGGACAACTGTGAAGTGACAGAATGTCCCACCATCATGGTTCATATAATGCCAGATTCCAGAGAGTCTCCCCTCTTCATATATGGCAGAATATGTCAACTTCCAACTTGCTATGGTGAGATACATGTAAAAATGTAAGAATTTAGTAACACAGATTTGTTTTTTTCATTGATATAAAAATTAATATAACTGACAACTGACAGACGAAGAGAAGTACTTCCTGCTAAAGAATAAGTGGTTCAAACATGATTATAAATACCCACAAATTTTGATGAAAGGCAATTACGCTATAGTATGAAGTGGGAAGAGAAACATGATAAGATGGGATTAATCTAATATGATGTGTGTAGTTCTTTATAGATGTAGCCTCTTAATTTGGCTGTCAAAGTACACCAGATTGAAGGCTTTTGATATATAATTGACAAAAATTTCTGACCCCCCCACGTGCACAGTCACTAAATGACCTCGGTATTTCAAAAATCCTGCGTACGGCCCTGGTCATGTTAGAAAAGGTTTGATCAAGCGATATTACTCTAACAAGAACAACTACTTAATCGGGTTAGTTAGAATGATCCACAACAGTTGGTATGAGAAACTGACCCGTTTATTGTTAACAGGGTTAAATAAACAAACTTTAAACTTGAACATTAACATTAAATAAAAAATATAGCTGGTTTACTTTGGCTGCTTTGGCCCCCCAATAAATAAAAAACAGATTCACACCACAAGACATTGTTGGCATTTAACAAACAATGCAGCCTTTCCTTTTCAGTTATTTTAGTAGTGTTTTTGTAGTCCATCCTGGCTCCAGTTTCACTAATTGTGCCCAAAACAATGCCATCAGTGCTCTTTACTTAAACAGTAAGAGTGTAAACCAAATAAAAATACCACTCTCAAAAAACCAGAGCAGAAAACAAATAGTCAGTTAACTAAATTGACCGCTACTCTTCCTACCCTCCGTGTGTGTGTCTGCCGTTTGCATGCTGGCCTGGTGGATTTATAGTAAGAGCTGGAATGGAGTGCTGGGCAGGCCCGAAAACCTGGAGCAGAGTCCGTGAAAAACTGGATTGGAGTTCTTGGATCGGCATTTTTCCATGCAGTCCGATCCGATGCCGATGCCCGTTTTTTGCTAATATTGGCGGCCGATACCGATCCGAATATCGGATCGGGACATCCCTATCAGTTACTATGGCAACTGACTCTGTGAACCTAACCTGGTCGGGAGCAGGTTTTCTTCAATGAACCTCGAGTTTCTAGCTGTCTCCTCCCTCTTACGCCACACACGCAGTGTGATTCATTCATTCATTCATTCATTCATTCATTCATTCATTCATTCATTCATTCGTTTAGTGTCGCGCGGGTTTCAGCAAGTTTGATCATCTGTCCTTAAGGTAAAGTCGGATCCTGAAGTGTGGTCTAGTTCTAAATCTACTTTTTTCAACCATGGCATTTTTATATTTTTAGGCCTTTTTTTTTTTTAAATTTATTTTATGCCGTAACATTCAATTATATTTTTTATGATGCTTTTATGGCCTATTATACTATGATATTTTTATGCCAATCTATAGTCTACTTTGACTTTTTATTTATATATATATATATATATATATATATATATATATATATAT
>NC_065521.1:1810306-1819208 GCF_006386435.1 Epinephelus moara | reverse complement strand
ATATTGTGATATATTTGTGATATATTTATGTCATGGGGATAATGCACACTGAAACAGCCGCTGAATGACATTTACTGGTAAACATAATTAAAAAGAGGCACCCCGACTATTATGCTGAAGTCTTACCTGTTTGAACGATGTTTTTATATTTAATCTTGAGCTGCTTCCACGTTCTTTTTTCGCTGGTGGGATTGCATCTAAGTGAACTAAATTTTAGCTTTTACACCATTCCACCTGTTTGCATCTGTAGCCTAACATTATTGTGATTGCATAAATGTATAAAATAAATTTAAACTTACACATTGACTCGAGCAGTAATTTTCTCCCACGCCGACTCCCGTTCCTTCGCTGCTGCAGCCGTGTTACTCTTCTTCCTGAAAACAGCTTCAAATTCGCTGTATAAGCGCATTAAAATATCCAACTCCAGAGGAGTAATAAATGCAGACCTTTTCTTGTTGCTTGTTGCCATGGTGAATCGTGGTATCGGGGCTCCATTGATGACGGCTTTTTAAAGTCGTGGTGCACGCGCTTAACTCAGAGTGAACAAACTCTGTGTTGATTGAACCGATTGAAATCACCTGTTCTGAAACCCGTAACCCAGAGTTTCCCATCTCAGAGTTACTCAACTCAGAGTTCAGGGTTAGGCTCAGAGTCTGTTGAACCTCCTTTCTGAAACGGACCCCTGAGGTTTCTAGAGTAAGACAGAGCGATAAAGCAGGAAGTGCTCTGTATGTCAGCTCTGACAGCTTCCTGTCTGACCCTCTGATGTCCGTTACTGACTGTGTGTATGACTGAACTCACTCTGACCACAACATCAACTGTGACGTATACAAACATTCCTCACTGTGTCATTTAAACACTCTGTCTCACTGCGTGCTGGGAAACACTGCACACTCAGCCCCAACACACCACAACATGATGATGATGATGATGATGATGATGATGTTGTTTGTTAGTCTCAGTCTAATCAGGAGAAAACATGAACATGATGTTGATTTGTGTGAACATAGTTTTAATGACCGTTTGGACCATCTGTGACTTTATGTTCAAACATTGTGTCATAGATAGGTCAGAGGTCACAGTGAATGTACGAGGACGTTTCCTAAAAGGTTTGTGATCAACGCTTCAGGGGTAAGGTCCAGTTATGTGTTAAGCCACGCCCCCTCTGAAGTTCATTGGTCAGTATCTCTGAAACACAGTGAGATATCAACAAGCTTCTGATAACTGTTGATCAGCTTGGTCCAAAGATGATCCGCAGGAAGTTTGGTACAAATCATACGTACGGTTCATCAGCAGGTGGTTCCCACTTCCTGTTTGTTTCCAAGGAAGTGAACGAGGCGTACAGGAAGTTGATGACCTGGTGGATGTTTATTTCCTGTCTTCAGGCTAACATTAGGCTCGTTGGAGATGAACTGCGCCTCGTCTGGAGAGTAGACGAGAGCAGGCGGCCGCAGCGGGGGCGGTGACAAAAAGCTGCGGTGAAGTCGGACAGTTTCCCGACAGTTTCCAGCAGCCTTCAGTCCGTACAGGAAGTCACAGACACACTAACATCCTGTCTGGAATGATGTCAGTTCATTAAAAAAGTGATCAGACTCATATTTCAGTTTGTTCTCAGTCTCCAGTTGTTTTAATTATGATAGATTAATTTATTAAAATGTTTTACAGGTGATCTGTAGTTTATGTTCATGGTTCATGAACTCTGCTGTAAATCAGCATCATATCAGTTTGACCTGTCGCCATGGCAACAGAGACTGAATACACTGTGTCTGACTGTAAGCTAATATACAGTAGACTCTGTATCTAAAACGTCATATTGTTGAGTTGACATCTGAACCAATCAGCTGTTAGATCAGGTGAGAGCCAGGCGGTGCAGTTGGTGGAGAGCAGCTGCAGCGCCTGGCTCTAAAAACTGCGGCCGCTTCGCTCTCGTGGTTTTATCGCCGTCCACTTTTGTAATACGTCAGAGCAAGTCGGGATGAAGTCGGACACAAAACTAACCGGATGCATTGTTCGCCGATCGCCGGTGATCAAATCTTCGCAGGCCTGGCTCATCTCAAACGAACCTATTGGTTCCCACTTCCTGTTTGTTTCCAAGGAAGTGAACAAGACGTACAGGAAGTTGATGACCTGGTGGATGTTTATTTCCTGTCGTCAGTCTAATGTTGGTTCCCACTTCCTGTGTGTTTCCAGGGAGGAGGTGAACAAGGCGTACAGGAAGTTGGCGGTTCTGCTGCACCCGGACAAGTGCGTGGCCCCCGGCAGTGAGGACGCCTTCAAGGCGGTGGTGAACGCTCGCACGTCGCTGCTGAAGAACATTAAATAACAGCGTGTGGAGCCTGACTGGACTGACCAATCAATCAGACGCAGCCATCCCAACGCTGCTCAGTGATTGGTCCGTTTATGGAGCGTAAATGTGCCATGTTGCTCGCCACAGTGCTGTTTGCCAACGTCACGTCCTGTAATCACCTGTTTTTAACTTATTTATTACCTTCGATCTCTGAACTGTTTCCTTTGTCCACGTAGGAGAGAATCTACGGAGGATGATTAGTGCCACATATGGATTAAAATATTACCTCTGAGATTATAATGTCAGAACTCTGAAATATTAACCATTATTATACGAGGAGAAAACTTTCATTTCTTTATAAGTTTGAATTCTGAGGATTAAAAAAAAGTGAAGTTTGATTGATGTATATATGTGTGTGTGTATGTATCAATCAATCAATCAATTTTATTTATAAAGCCCAATATCACAAATCACAATTTGCCTCACAGGGCTTTACAGCATACGACATCCCTCTGTCCTTATGACCCTCGCAGCGGATAAGGAAAAACTCCCCAAAAAAACCCCTTTAACGGNGAATTGTCACTCAGAGTACAGTGAATTAACTGAAGAAATGGGGACGATGTTTCTAGATAGACACAGAGTTTCTCAATAGTAAGGACTGTGCCTCATATGAAAACATGTTTAATTCTGTTGTAATGGGGTGGAAGCAGAAATCTCACAGATGGATATCTCCTGAGCAGATCAAACTATCTAGATAGGTAAGAAAATGTGTAATGTGCAATTTGTGTGAACTAACCCTTTAAATATTAAATGACATCAGCACATAGCCATATTGAACAACAACAGGTGTTTGGAAACAAATAACAGGTGGCAGTGATCAATCCACAGCCAAAACCAATCATAAGCATTTCTGGCCTTGCAGGATACTAACAGTAATTACTCATCATATCAACCGTGCGTGTTGTGTGTGTGTGTGTGTGTGTGTGTGTGTGTGTGTGTGTGTGTGTGTGTGTGTGTGTGTGTGTTTGTGAATGTGTGCGGCTGGTCTCGTGTTGATGGCATCATCAGAGTGGTAGGTCAGAGGTCGACAGGTTTACGCAAAGATGTGAACAAACTTTTGGCCCGTCACGTTACAAGCTGACGTTATAAAAGTTTTTATTATTCTCCACGTTCATGTTTTTAACGTCTGGTTGTCAAATCTACAGAAGTCGAGAAGTGTCAGTAAATTAAAATTAATTTTTAATATTAAAAACTGTTATACTTTTCATGTGAACAAACCCGACGTGTCCTCTGTCAAGACATCACCAAACCCTGGATGATGATTGGTCGATGTTCCCTCCATTAGTTCCCTCAAACGGCCCTCCAGTTCCCATTTTTCTTTTTCAGATTCTTAATGTACCGACTGATTCAAACTGACAGTGTGCTACAGATTTCACATTTTCAAATTCATATTTTTATCACTCACAGGACAAATTTGTTCCCTCAGGTTGATAATTTGTTCTCTCAGGGTTTTTTTTGTTTAGAATGTTCATTTTCTTAAACTTCACTTAAAAATGCCAAAATGTTCCTTCACAGTGTGAATTTGTTCCCTCAAGTTAAACATTCATGTGTCAAATAATATTTCCTGTTTTTTGCTAAAGTAAAAACAACCCGTTCCCTCAACTGACCAATGTTATAAAGTGATTAGTTCCCTCAAATGTATTTTTTTCCTCTTTAATTCGTGATTTGTTCCCACAAGTAAAACACGTGTGTCAAATTATAATTCCTGTTTTTTCTCTGCAGTCTAAAACACTTTGCCATAACTGACTTAATCGTTTAAAATGATTGGTACCATCAAACTGGTAATTAGTTCCTCAACTTTTTTCTCTCTTTAATTCGTGATTTTTTCCCCAAGTAAAACATTTGTGTGTCAAATATATAAGCCCTGTTTTTTCCCTTTAAACAAAGAACATGTTCCCTTAAGTGACTAATGGTAAAAAGTGACTAGTTCCATCAAAGTGGTAATTAGTTCTCCCAAAAGTGATTTCTCTCTTAAGTGGTAATCTGTTCCCTCAAGTTAAAAAAATGTGTCAAATCATTATCCCTTTTTTACCTTAAATGAAAAACAAGTTAAGTCCCTAAACTAACATTTATTATCAAGTGATTGGTTCCATCAAACTGCCAATTAGTTCCCTCAAATCTATTATTTTCTCTTTAATAAGTAATTTGTTCCCTCAGATTAAATATTTGTATTACAAATTATTATTCCTATGATTTTCCCCAAATCAAAAACATGTTCCTTAGGCGACAAAGGATATCAAGTAATTGGTTCCCTAAAAGTTAAGTTTTTTTCTCAATAATGAATAATTTGTTCCCTTACATTTTTTCTTTTTGTCACCTTGAATCCCTCCCCCTCCTCCAGTGTTATAGTATTTTAATAATATTTAATATTATTTCTGATTAAAAAAACACTCTGTTCCCTGAACACGTCACTGTTCCCTGAACACGTCACTCTGTTCCCTGAACACATCGTTCTCTGCTGGAAGTTAAAAACAGAAGGTTGTTGTTAGAATGTGAAGAAGACGTGAGTTGGATTTTAATGTCATATGTCACCCTCTAAGCCTCCGTAGCTCGTAAACATCACTGAACTGACGACCTGATGAGCTCGTCTTTTATTTGACTGTAACTGAAGCCTCTCTGTCTGTCTGTCTTTTTAGTCCTTTAGCTTGTCATGCTAATGACACAAGCTAACTGAGGGTCTTTATCTTATGATTATTTTCATAAAGTCTGTGTGTTTTATATTTATTTACCTGTTGATATATTTATTATTATTATTATTATTATTATTATTATTATTATTTATGATCACATTAATAAACATTTCTGTTGATGTGCCACTTCAGGCTTTGGCTGTGGTCTCTGAGCATGTACGGAGACAGATTAGTGTCAATATTACCTGTGTCATTAGATCAACCACACGTGTTAATGTTTCTTATGTAAATATAAAACTACTACCACTAATATAAAAAATGAAATCTGTAAACTCACAAAAATATTATTCATAAATAAGAGATCTACTAATACAAAAAACACTGTCCAATAATAATAATAATAATAATAATAAATTAAATACTCTGGGGGCAAAATACAAATCCACAAGTGTAAAATTAAGACTGACAAATAAAAGCTGTATTTACCACTATCTGTTGTAAATGTTAAGAAGATATTCACAAATGTTTTTCAGATATTTGTAAATTACTAAGATATGTTCACCGAGTGTCTTAATTTGTGGAATTTGTATTTGCAGATGTTTTTATATTAGCAAAATAGTTTATGCTTTAAAATCATATTTACCAATACTATATAGTATTAAAAAAAAAAAACCTCAAATAATATTGACACAAATCTGCCTCCGTACAGAGGCAACAGTTACTAGAAGTGACGGTGGAGGAATTTCATTGGCTGAAACTGATGTAAATGTTATTATTTACATTTAACTCTCGTTTAATTTCAGTTAAATCCCAATTAAACTGTTGAACATCAACTAGTCAAACTAACGTCACTGTTGCTGCGTCTATAACTTTAAATTTGATTTTTTTATGTCGCAACATTTCAGATTGTGGAATGTGGTTATTTACAGATCTGATTTATTTTTTGCTAAATTTGTGTTTTTTTTCTGTATCAGTGGAAATTGTTTGATTAAACATTAACACAGACAATATTGACCCTGATCTGTCTCCGTACATCAACACAGTAGATTACAGGACATTAAAAAATGACACAGCGACTGTCTCTGTCCCTCTCTGTCTTCTCTACTGTCTCTCGGCTCTCAATAGGACGGACGGACGGACATTTTACCAAGGTCCACTGGACATGTTGACAGTTTTGTCACTGTCCACCTCCACCGTCCTCTGACAGGTCCAAATGCTGAGAAACAACTTCCTGTTAGAGAATAAAAACAGTCATGGAGACGCTGCTGAGCTGAGGTCTCATTGAGTTATTTTGTTTGTGTTTATGTTTTTATGTGTTTACCATTGTTTACTATTTTCTTCATTTTTTGAAGCACTTTGTGCTGTCGGCTTGAAAAGTGCTTGACAAATAAAGTTTTTATTTTTATTATTTCTGCTCTGACAACTCAGCTGGTCTCACTCTGACGTGCTCTTGTTAGCTAAATGTAACCACATCCTTTTGTTAGCTAAACAACCATGTACTTTTGTTAGCTAAAAATAACCATGTGCTTTTGTTAGCTAAAAATAACCATGTGCTTTTGTTAAGCTAACAAAACCACATGCTTTTGTTAGCTTAACATAACCACGTACTTTTGTTAAAGAAAATATAGCCATGTGCTTTTGTTAGCTAGACTTTAGTGAGTTGCTTTCGTGAGCTTAACCATGTGCTTTTGTCGGTGAAATATAACTATTTGCTTTTGTTAGCTAAACATAACCACGTACTTTTGTTAGGTGAACATAACTACGTTCTTTTGTTAATGAAACACAAACACGTACTTTTGTTAGCTAAACATAACCACGTGCTTTTGTTAGCTAAATGTAACCACATACTTTGTTAGTTCAATGTGACCACATACTTTTGATTGTTAAACTTAACTATGTTCTTTTGTTAGTTAAACATAATTGTGTACTTCTGTCAGGGAAACATAATCACTTACTTTTGTAAGCTAAACATAACTATGTGCTTTTGCTAAATATAACCACCAGTGTTGCCAACTTAGCGACTTTGTCGCTATATTTAGTGACTTTTCAGACCCCTCTAGCGACTCTTTCAAAAAAGCGACTAGCGACAAATCTAGCGACTTTTTCTGATGTTATTGAAGACTTCTGGAGACTCTGTTGTGAGAGCATGTATCATTCTTATTCTTCTCAACGGGCAGCGGATGCTACCGTGGGCTCCTCTCTCGCCCCAAATCACTCACAGACGGCCCAGTCTTCCCTCCCAGCAGCAGTCAGAGCAGGAGATGTTAACCCCTCCATGTCCAGACTGCAAGTGAATCGCGCATGTGCGGAACCACCGCTGGCTGATCCGGACCTAGTTTACAGGTCTTTGTCTAATATAAATCACTGAAAGAAGGTTCATTTGTAGTTCTAAACATATTCAGGGTGTTTTTTTACACAGTTTTTGTCTCTCCCACGACGTTATTCCTCTCTCCTACAGTAGCCATTACAATTACATGCATATGGACAATTATGCAAATTAGACGATGGCGTCATTTAGCGACTTTTAGGACAGCCAATAGCTACTTTTCTTACTGAGGAGTTGGCAACACTGCTCACAGATGGCCCAGTCCTCCCTCCCAGCAGCAGTCAGAGCAGGAGATGTTAACCCCTCCACGTCCAGACTGCAAGTGAATCGCGCATGCGCGGAACCGCCGCTGGCTGATCCCGACCTGATTTACAGGTCTTTGTCTAATATAAATCACTGAAAGAAGGTTCATTTGTAGTTCTAAACATATTCAGGGTGTTTTTTTACTCAGTTTTTGTCTCTCCCACAACGTTATTCCTCTCTCCTACAGCAGCCATTACAATTACATGCATATGGACAATTATGCAAATTAGGCGATGACGTCATTTAGCGACTTCTAGCGACTTTTAGGACAGCCAACAGCTACTTTTCTTACTGAGGAGTTGCCAACAGTGGTAACCACGTACTTTAGTGAGCTAAACCACGTGCTTTTGTTAGCTAAACATAAAAATTTGCTTTTGTTAGCTAAATGTAACCATATGCTTTTGTCAGCAAAACATAACCTCAGGCTGTTGTTAGCTAAATGTAACTTACTTTTGTTAGCTAAACATAACCTTGTGCTTTTGTTAGCTATATGTTGCGACATACTTTTGTTAGCTAAACAAAACCACGTACATTTGTTTGCTGAATATAACTATGTACTTTTGTTAGCTAAACATAACCACCTGCTTTTGTCAGCTAAACATAACTACGTACTTTTGTTAGCTAAACATAACTACGTGCTTGTGAGCTAAACCACAAGCTTTTGTTAGCTAACATAACTATGTTCTTTTGTTTGTTAAACATAATCGCATACTTTTTTTAGCTAAAGGTAACCACCTATTTTTGTTAAACATAACTATGTACTTCTGTCAGCGAAACATAATCACGTACTTTTGTAAGCTAAACATAACTATGTGCTTTTGCTAAATGTAACCACATACTTTTGTTAGCTAAACATAAATATTTGCTTTTGTAAGCTAAATGTAACCAGGTACATTTGTTAGCCAAGTGTAAGCACATGCTTTCGTTAGCTAAACATAACTATTTGCTTCTGTTAGTTAAACATAACTATATACTTTTGTTAGAGAAACATAACCACATACTTTTGTTAGCTAAACATAACCACATGCTTTTGTTAGCTAAACGTAACCACGTGCGTTTCTTAGCTAAATGTTACAACGTAGTTTTGTTAGGTTAATGTAACCACATGGTTATCCCAGCTGACATTGGGCGAGAGGCAGGGTACACCGTGGAAAGGTTGCCAGACTATCACAGGGCTGACACATAGAGACAAACAACCATTCACGCTCACATTCACACCTACGGACAATTTAGAGTTATCAATTAACCTAATCCCCAATCTGCATGTCTTTGGACTGTGGGAGTGCCCGGAGAGAA
>NC_065521.1:1806414-1809806 GCF_006386435.1 Epinephelus moara | reverse complement strand
TAGTATAGCATGTGGTCCAAAATCATGAAATAAAATCATAGTCTAGCATGTGGTCCAAAATCATGAAATAAAATCATAGTATAGTATGTGGTCCAAAATCATGAAAAAGAAGTCATAGTATAATACAGATTCATTTTTTAATGAGAAAAAGTCATAGTATGGTATTTCACAATATTTTCATTCAAAAGTTTTGGTGTACCATGACATAACATGTTCCCAAAAATGTCCTAGTATAATGTTGTTGAATACATTTTCTGGGTATAGATGGGAGGAATATTAACACCTTCAGCTCTGTACAACAAAAGTGTCTCGTAATTAATCCACTTTAATGAGTTCCCAACAATCAGTTATAGCTGAGAATCTCCACAATCTTTTGCTCCTGGTCAACAAACTGACCCCAACATTTTGAGACCTGTGAGTCAAAGAAAGTTTCCTGGAGGAATGCAGTCACTCTAGTCGAGCTCTTACCGTCACAGCTGGTCTCCATGGTAACTGAGGCTTTGTCCTGAGCTCCAAGCTGACCTTTGCCCCTGTATAACCCTTTTCTCTCACCTTTCTCTAGATTGAGCACGACCCCCGGATGCCGGCTTACATCGCCACCCAAGGCCCCCTGTCGCACACCATCTCTGACTTCTGGCAGGTCAGTGAGACGCAAAATAAAACTACAGTTTTTTAGGTTACGTTTTAGGTTTCTGTCCATATTACGCTACTACTGGGATGTAGAAGTGTGATATTGTGTGTTATAGATGCAAAAACTTCTTCTCTCCCCAGATGAGTGCTGAGTTGTCGGACCAAAACGGGGGATCAGTTTTTTACCTTCGTCCACACATACTGTCCCCTCTTAGGAGGTCTAATGACTTTGTCGTTTTGCTCATAATTGACTGCTGCAGTTTCAATAAAGACATTCAAATTTCAGCTGCTTGTGGTTTCCTGCTCCGTAACACCCTTACTCTATCTCAAGCCTTCTATCGCCCTAAGCTCTCTGATCTAACTAGCATATTTGACTTTGTACTTTGGACGTTAGACCTTAAAATTCACCGCACCTTTTCTAAGGATTGAGCCTGTTGTTTTCAGGACAGTCTTCTTTCACCCTTTCATTGTTTCTTTTTCTTAGAGATTCTGAATCTTCACTTTTGGGTGTTGGGCTTCAAAATTCATTGACTTGTTCAGAAATTTGGGTACCCAAAGGAAAAACAAGAAACACTGAGACGTTGAGTTCGTCAGACCAGGTAGCTCTGGTTGATAGAGGACTAATCAGAACGTTCCAGGTTGTGTTTGAGTCTTGACTGACCATGAATTTCAAAAGTCCAACACCCAAAGTGATCAGTCAGAGGCTCTAAGACACTATCGACTTGTGTCTCAGACTAAATAGCTCAGGGGGTTAGACGACAGATTAGAAGTTTTGTGGTTCCAGGTTTGATCCTTTGGTGTCATGAGTTTTGATGTCCAACACCCAGATAATAGACGGAAAAGCTGTAAAATCTATTGACTCTATGTCTCTGGTCCATTAGCTCAAGGTGTTAAGCTGCTCATTAGGTGTTCAGAGAATGTGGGTTCAATGCTTGGAGAACTCAATGAATTTTAAAGTGTCAGATCAGATAGCTCAGGGTGAGCGACGACTGGAAAGGTGCAGAGAATTTTATGGTCCAACACGGCAAAAGAAGAAGTCAAAGATGCTACGAAAGACAAACTGTATCAGCTCAGATAGATCAATGAGATAAAAGGTTGCTTAGAAGGCTGAAGGTCGTGGGTTCGAACCTTGTAGGGTGCATTGAATTTAAAAGTTTTAACACCCAGAAATGAGGAAGTCAGATACATTAGGAGAATAGCTCTTTATTCTGGTGGGATTGGCGGCATGGTGGGGTTTGCTCCCTGTATGGATGACAGCAGTTACTCCTCCTGCACGCAGGGGGCTTTGAAACAGGAGACAACGAGCAGCAAATACAAATGTCTTAATGGCTCTTGCTTAAAAACGCAGCAGCCATCTGACCTCTGAAAGTACATTCATACAGTAGTAGAAGAAGAAGATGTGGGCGAGGTTAAGAAAGTCAGTGGTTCTCTGTTGGTCCAGAGACTCTGCACTCATCTTGGGAGGACAGAAGAAAAAACAAATGAATGTCACATAGCTCAGTGTGATGGTTGACTGTTTGGGGAACTGAAGGTTGTAGGTTCCAATCTCATGAGGAGAAGTTAGTTTTGAAGTATGACACCCAAAATGAAGAAGTCAAATACACCAAGAAGTCTGTCAGGTCATGTAGCTCAAGGAGTTAAGTGTCTGACCTGATAACCAGACACTGATGGTTCAAATCTCAATAGATACAATTAATTTAGATTTATTTACGTCTCTACTCATTTATTTCTGTGTGTGACATGCATGTCTCAATGTTTACATCACATACAGCTGCAACTCTTTAAACTTCTACATGTATGTCTTCAACTGCCACAAAATGAGAGTCAAATACATGAAGAAACCAGTGTCAGGTTCAACAGATCAGATAGCTCAGGGAGATAAAAACTTTTCCAGAATACCGAAGGTTGAGGGTTCAAATCTTATGTGGTGCAGTTAACTTAGATTTATTCATTTACTCCTGTATATATTATTATACCTTCAGTTGTGGATGTATTGGTGCATTTTGCATCACATACATTCACATTAGTATTTAGGGCAAACACCCACAAAGACAAGGTCAAATACACGAAGAGCATTTTGATATCTCATGTCAGATAGCTCAGTGTGTGAAGATGCTACACAGCAGACCAGAGGGTTGTGGGTTCAAGACTTATGAGACACAATTTTAAGTTCCATAATTCAAAATGAAGAAGTCAAATAAACGAAGAAACAAGCATTGTGTCAGATCAGATAGCTCAGTGAGATAAAAGACTGTTTAGGAAACCAAAGGTTTTGGGTTCAAATCTCACAAGTTGCTGTTAGTCTTTTAGTCGAACACCCAAAATAACTTAGTCAAAAAGAAAAAGAGAGCAGCTCTCAGTGTGCTTGCACTGATGGCGCGGCAGGTTTGTTCTCGACACGAAAGGCGCCCGTGTCGGGTTCAAGACCTGCTCGCTACCAGGGTATGCACAAACAACAGTAGTTAAAAACCAAATCCTAAAATAGACAAACCGATAAATAGCTGCGGAAATAAATAGTTGCGTAAACAAAGGAATTAGTATAAATAGATAAAGTAAGGCCGGAATAAATACAAACATAGTCTGACAAATAGATGCGTGAATAAACAGCCACAGTTGTGCATCGCTAAAGACAGAGATAAATAGGTGGACAAATACAAAGTAGCACACAGAGAAATAGAGGAGGGGCCAATATAGAGCTGAACTAAGACAGAGACACCAATGAACAAAGACAATCACATTTTTGACTGTAAGGCAAATTTTGG
>NC_065521.1:1794855-1806361 GCF_006386435.1 Epinephelus moara | reverse complement strand
TTTTTTTTTTTTTACAATTTCAAAAATTTTGTTAACCTTTTTTTGTTTACTACTGCATTTATTTACACTCTTTTTTCTGTATTTCTTTTAAATACAGAAATTGATGTGCAAATGCATACAGAAATAATTGCGTAAATTACTTACTTACTAAATAAGTACCGATAAACTAAATAAGAGATAAAAAAAAAGAAACCAAACAAAGGAACTAAAAGAATAAATAAAAGAAAGGACACAGAACCACTAAGAGACATGTAAGAAAGCAGAAAGAATGAAGAAGATGTGGATGAAGTGAAGAAGGTCTCAGTTTCGGTCTGTAAACTCTGCTCTCATCTGGAGAGAGAAGAAGAGAGAGATTAGAGCTGATTGATTCGTTCTGATTTAATTAAAACATGTCGACTTTTATTTTTCTAAGGAAAATAAAAAGCACAGAGAGAAAGTAAAGCAACGTGTGCTGAGAGCTGAGCGGCGTTTTGTTGGCAGCGAGGTTAAAGAAAGATTTAACTTCAATACATTAAGAAATACATGAATTAAATAAATACAAAAATAAATAATCATTATATATTTTATATATTATTGTTTTTGATATTATGTGTGTTTTATTTATTTCAACATGTATCTGTATATTTAATAACTTTATTCATTTTTTTCACTATTTTATTAATTGTTTATTTTTGTATTTACCTATTTATTTATTTCTGTATTTATGAATTAATAAATTAATTCCTTATGAAGAATAAATACGAAAAATAAATAAATGCAGAAATATATAAAGGTTGTTAATTAAACAGGACATAAACTGATAACAAAATCTATTTCTACGCTTTTGTTCACTGACATATTTATTAAGATCTGGTTCATTACCAACCTTTATGTATGTATTTATGTGTTTAATTATCTCGTCATGTATATTTAAACATACATTTGTTTATCTGTGTATTTATTTATTTATTTATTCCCATTTTCTCATAAAGACGAGTATCTAAAGTGAGCGCTCACCCTGCAGCTGCAGCGCTCCAGCTGACACAAAGTCAGTCACAAATAAATGCATGATTAAATATTCATATATGTTATTAATATTTAATGAGCTTTAAATAATTAATTAATTAACTTCAAGAAGCCGCTGGTCCATTTCAAACATCCAACTCAATCCAATTCCAGCCACCAACAAACACTCAAAGATTGAAGGCATTCAGAGAGGAAATGTTACTTAAACATTTAAAGAAAATAAACTGGATTATATACAGGAAAAAAATGATTATTTGCACAAAAATTTAACTTTATTTCCTCATATTCTGACATATTTTTTTTACATGATAGCTCAACCATTTTATCATGATTTAAAAAAAACAATTTTTACTTGTCTTTACTTTTCATTTGTTTCTGACAGATCTAGGATTAATATTACATTTTTAAATTGTAAAAAATAAAATACAGGAACAGTGACATTTTATATCAAACCTATGATTAATAATTTTAAGAATTTCCAGCCAACAAAACAACTGATGCTGCTGCACAATCAAGTGAAGAAGAAGAAGACATATTTAATACACCTTAGCTTGTATGAACGTGTTTTTAGGAAACAGTAATTGTGTTGCTGAAGGTGACGTTAGCGGAATTCAGTGCCGTCTAGCGGTTGAATTACAGATTGCAACCAGCTAAAAACTGCTGAATTCCTTCAGTGTTTATTGTTCAGGGAGTTTTTATCGGGAGCCGAATTATCTACAGAGGTCTCTTCTTTTCTAAAGTTAACACACCAGGCGGTAAGAATCACTAAAACACTGAATAAATCAAGTTCACGCTAAAAATCAGTGTTTCTCCGGCGCTATTCGGCAGCTCGGGGCTCACCCACAACACGCTGCTGCGGCTCACCCGTTTTCTCTCATGAGCTTATGTGTGTTCGTCTTTTCTGATTCAGACGTTCAGGATGTTTCTAACGGAAGCCGAATTATCCACAGAGGTCTCTAGCTTCACAAAACAAACAGACCCGGTGGTTTAAGCTGGTAAAACACCGAATAAATTGGTTTCATGTTATAAATCTGCGTATTTCCGACGGACTTTGGGGTTTCGCTGCAGTCGGCTATTGCACACATGCTTATGTGTAGTCACATTATTTCTCTAATTACATGAGATCCAGACGTTCAAAAGGTTTTCACCTAAAGCCGAAATATTCACAAAGGTCTCTTCTTCCCCAAAGCAAACAGACCCGGCATTTAAAGCGGTAAAATACCGAATAATGCAGCTTCATGTTACAAATCTTTGTATTTCCGGCGGACTTTGGCGTGTCGCTGCTAATGTACCAACTGCACCGATGTTAGCTTAGCTGAGCGAACTAACGGCGGACTCGGTGTTTGTTGGTTTGTTGGTTTGTTTGTTTGTTCCGTTGAGTCTGTGACTGACCTCATGGAGACTCCTGCTCCCCCTGTCCTGCTCCAGTGTCTCTCTTGTCCCCTCCTGTCCCCAAACTGTCTGTCCTCCTCATGAAGCTGCTCCGCTATAGCGAGCAGACGCGTCTTCCGGTCAGTTCGCCGACCCGAGCGAAGTTTTAACAGGGTACCATGGGCGAATATTATCAAAATGTCTGAAAAAAATATTGATAAAATGTGCGAAAAAATGTTGACAAAATGTCTGACAAAATGTGGATACAATTCACGAAAAAATATTAACAAAATGTCAGAAAAAAAAGTTAACATAATGTATGAAAAAATGTGGATAAAATGTGAGGAAAAAATGTTAATAAAACGTTCAAAAAATATTAATAAAATGTCCGAAAAAATGTTGATAAAATGCCCGAAAAAATACTAATAAAATGTCTTAAATTTATTAATATAATGTCCGAAAAATTTTGACAAAATGTGGATAAAATTCACGAAAAAAATATTAATAAAATGTCAGAAAAAATAGTTAATATAATGTATGAAAAAATGTTGATAAAATGCCTGAAAAAATACTAATAAAATGTCTTAAATTTGTTAATATAATGTCCGAAAAATTTTGACAAAATGTCTGACAAAATGTGGATAAAATTCACGAAAAAAATATTAATAAAATGTCAGAAAAAAAATGTTAATATAATGTATGAAAAAACAGTGGATAAAATGTTAGAAAAAAAATATTAATAAAATATCTGAAAAAATGTTGATAAAATAAATATTAATAAAGTGTCCGGATAAAATAATTATAAAATGTCATATAAAGCCTGGACCTCTGAAGGGGGGTCCTCACGTGGGACATTTTTTATGAACAAGCTCTATTTGACGCTTTTATAAATCTTTGTTTTTACATTTTATTTTCTAGATAAATTATGAATTGTGACGTCAGAAACATGTCAGTGATTCGTACCGAGTAGAAACAGAACGCGTTGCAACTGCTTTCATTTAAATTTAGAGAATTTTACAGTGTTTTTACTCGAGTATTTCTACTTCTACTCTGCAAAGTTCCAAAGATACTTAGCTGAACTTGTGTGTGTGTGTGTGTGTGTGTGTGTGTGTGTGTGTGTTGTCAGATGGTTTGGGAGAACGGCTGCACTGTGATCGTGATGATGAGCGCTCTGGTGGAGGATGGAGAGAAACAGTGTGACCGCTACTGGCCTGATGAAGGCTCGTCCCTCTACCACATCTATGAGGTGAGGGCACAGTGTGTGTGTGAGTGTGAGTGTGTGTGTGAGGCCCAGAGAGGGAGCACGTGTCTGATCCAGCTGTGTTGTGCTCACCAGGTGAACCTGGTGTCAGAGCACATCTGGTGCAACGACTTCCTGGTGCGAAGCTTCTACCTGAAGAACGTGCAGACGCAGGAGACCAGGACGCTCACTCAGTTCCACTTCCTCAGCTGGCCGGCTCAGGGCATCCCCACCTCCACGCGCCCCCTGCTGGACTTCCGCAGGTACCGCTGCTACCTGAGTGAACACACGCAAAGACACACACCAGAGGACTTTAGAGGACTGGAGATCTTTCAACACTACATCCAGAGTCCCTTTGAGACGATTTCCCATCCTGCTCCTGGTGGAAAATATTAAACCAAACTCCCTTTAAGACATATGATATTTTAACTTTTCCATAACTCCAGAAACACCAGATTAAAGGCGTCACATGTCGACAGTGTTCTTGTTAATTCAGCATCAATATAATCCATAACATAAACTGTATCTGTGTATTAACTTGTTCCCAGGAAGTTTTGGTTTGAACAGGGAAGCTTAGATTGTCTGAGCTCGTAGTCACACACATGATCGAGAGGCCCCTCACGTTAGACTTAAAAATATTTATAAAATGTCTGAGAAATATTAATACATTTTTCTAAGAAAAAAAAAGTTGTTAAAGTGTCCAGAAAAAAAAGACAATTCTTCCAAAAACTATGAATAAAATGTCAGAGAAAAAGTTGATAAAATGAACGAAAAATATTAATTAAGTTTTCAGAAATATATGTAAAGTGTCTGAAAAATATAAATTAGGTGTCCAAACTTTTTTTGATAAAATGTCCAAAAAAAATTAAGAAAATGTCTGAAAACATATAATTAAAGTTTTTGAAAAAAAGTTAATAAAGTACCTGAAAAATATTTAAGAAATGTTCGAAAAAGATCAATAATTATTATATTGGATAATTATATTAATAATTGCCCAAAAATATTAATAAAGATTTCAAAAATATATATAAAGTGTCAGAAAAATGTTGATAAATGCCACCCCCCCCCCAAAAAAAAATTTAAGAAAATGTCCGAAAACATATAATTAATAGTTTTTGAAAAAAGTGTCTGAAAAATATTAATAAAACTTTCAAAGAAATGTTGATAAAATGTCAAAAAAAATTATTAAATTTTTAAAAAATATATAAAGTGTCTGAAAAATATAAATTAGGTGTCCAAACTTTTTTTGATAAAATGTCCAAAAAATGTGAATAAAGTGTCCGAAAAATGTTGAAATATGTCTCAAAAAATTATTTTAAGAAAATGTCCTAAAACTTATAATTAAAGTTTTTGAGAAAACTGTTAATCAAGTGCCTGAAAAATATTAATAAAATGTTAAATGAAGTTTACGGGGGAAAGAAATGTTGATAAAATGTCTGAAAAACATTTTTAAATGTTAGCATCAGACAGAGGGCGAGAAAAATTAAGCGTTTTTTTGGTTTTGTTTTGTTTGGTTGTTCATAATAATAATAACAATAATAATAATAATAAATTGGAAATTAAAAAAATTATTATTATATTTTTTAAACTAGGGCCAGAGTAGGAAATCATTATGTTGTCACTGGTGTTGAGAACATTTTTTAAATTTGCCGAGCTGTAACACGATGAAGAAACAATATTGTGACTCCTCCTCCTCCTCTTCTCCCTGTGCGATGGAGGTCAGCGGGGCCCTTGATTTAATTTTGAACATATCTGTCTGTGTCATTCTTGTGGTTTGCAGCTAGTGGTCTGGGTCCAGTTGCATAGTCACAAAAATGATCATGGACTGATGTGGCTGCAGCAGGAGGTCCATCGCCGATACCCCTCCTTTACCCCCTCCTCAACCCCCTCATCTATCAATCTATCAATACTCTATCAATCTGTCTCTGACATCCACACTGCAGATAATATGTTTAATATTGTTGCTTCTGGTCTGTTTTGTCTTCAGGAAGGTGAATAAGTGCTACAGAGGAAGGTCCTGCCCCATCATCGTGCACTGCAGGTACAATCAAATATACAAACTATTACAGACGTTTGATTTAGACCAACATGTTGTAGTACCGCATGGATCCAACTGGTGGCAGCAACATTGTGGCAGTGCACAGAGAGCAGCAGCAGCTGTTGAATCCTTTCACTCAAGTTCATCTGTGTTTCCATAGTGACGGGACGGGCCGGACTGGGACTTACATCCTCATCGACATGGTTCTCAACCGTATGGCTAAAGGTGAGGCTCACCTGTGTGTGAGTGTGTGTGCGTGTGTGTTTCTAAGTTTAAATGCAGCTGCTGTTATCGACACAGTCATGAACCATCAGTGAGGGGTCACATGTTGGTCTGCAGAATCTGGATTTGTGACTATTAAGTGTTAAAGACGCCCCACGACGCTGCGTTAAAGGGGAACTCCGATATTTTTTAACCTGGACCCCAATTTTCCAGGTTTTTAAGCCTCTGCACTGGTGATAGCTGCGGCCAGAGGCATAAAAACAACCACTAAAATCAACGGCTTTTTGTGCCTCTATCCCGGCAGCAAACGCAGTGATGTCACTGTAAAGAACAACAGCTTTTTGCGCCACTGTTCCAGCAGGATACAAAGCAATACTTCGGGGAAAAACAACCACTTTTTGCACCATTATCCTGGTCGGAAGAAACATTTATTGGGCCACTGTCCCGGTAGAAAACGTAGCAATGTCTTGGTAAAAACAGCTGGTTTTGCACCAAATGCAGCGATGTCTTGATGAAAAGCAACTGCTTTTTGCACCATTATCCAGGCAGAAAGTGCAGCAATGTCTTGGTAAAAAAACCAACTGAATTTTGCACCACTAGCCTGGCAAGAAATGTAGCGATGTCTCAGTAAAAAACAACCGCTTTTTGCGCCATTATCCTGGCAGGAAATTAGGTGATGTCATGGTTACAAGGCAACCACTTTTTGCACCATTATCCTGGTCGGAAGAAACATTTATTGGGCCACTGTCCCGGTAGAAAACGTAGCAATGTCTTGGTAAAAACAGCTGGTTTTGCACCAAATGCAGCGATGTCTTGATGAAAAGCAACTGCTTTTTGCACCACTATCCAGGCAGAAAGTGCAGTGGATCTGGGCAAAAAACCAATGCTTTTTGCACCATTATCCCAGCAGAAAACGCAACGACATCTTGGTAAAAAAACAACTGCTTTTTTGCGCCACTATCCTGCCAGGAAATGTAGCGATGTTTCGGTAAAAAAACAACCACCATCCATTGCAGAAAGTGCAGCAATGTCTTGGTAAAAAACAACAACTGAATTTTGCACCACTATCCTGGCAAGAAACGTAGCGATGTCTCAGTAAAAAACAACCGCTTTTTGCGCCATTATCCTGGCAGGAAATTGCGCGACGTCATGGTTACAAGGCAACCACTTTTTGCACCACCATCCCTGCAAGAAATGTTGGATCAGTAAAAAAAACACTGCTTTTTGCGCCCCACTTTCCTGACATGAAACGCAGTGACATCTTGGTAAAAAATGTTTTTTGCGCCACTATCCCGGCAGGAAACGCAGCGATGGATGCTGTGGATGTCACAGGTGCAGTGACTGTGTGTGTGTGTGTGTGTGTGTTACCTGTTCTCCTGCAGGTGTGAAAGAGATTGACATCGCTGCGACGCTGGAGCACATCCGAGACCAGAGGCCCGGGATGGTCCGCACCAAGGTCAGTCCCTCTGAACGTGAAGGTCATGAAACGTCCCTGAGGGAATAAGAAACAGCAGTTAGTGACGTCATGACAAACACACGTGTTTCTGTTCCAGGACCAGTTTGAGTTCGCCCTGACCGCCGTCGCCGAGGAGGTCAACGCCATCCTCAAAGCTCTGCCCCAGTGAAACCAGTACGACCCGGACCGGCCTCCTGTTTGACGGACTTCCCCCTCCCTCCTCACTCCTGTCTTACCTTTTGCCTTTTCTCTCTCTCTGATGATGATGATGATGATGAAGAAGAATGACGCTGTGCTTCTCGGCTGAGTCCTTAAAACATAAAAGACGTCACAGAATTAAAAAACAACAGACGACTGTAAGGTCAGGCTGGGGTCTGATGTTTAAGTGTTTGTGCCACAGGTGTGATGCGTTCAGGGACGTTCAGACGGTACAAAGTGTTGCATTCACAGCTCATCTGATTTAGAATTAAACCAGGAAGGTTTGCAATTATATGGAGGCTGATTTGTGTCAATACTGATAATCCGTGTGTTAATGTGTATCTGTAAATAAAAAAAAAGATTTGTAAAGTCACAAAAATATTTTACAGACATGAAACCGAGCTGCAAATATACAAATATGGAGGTCGATCTGTGCCAGTGTTGTTTGTGTGAGGAGATGCAAATACACAAACAAACAAACAAAAACCTGAGTGTGAGTAAAATGCAAATCTGCAAGCGTAGAATTAAGATTCACAAATATCTGTTGGAATGTTCAAAACATTAGAAAGATATTTCTAAATTTTATTAAAAAAAAATTTTTTTTAGAAAATTTCATTTGTTTGGTCATTAATTTAATGTAGTCACAGATTTTTTAAAGAGATTTTATCTGATGACTTTGTGTATTTGCAGATTGGTTTTTAATTTGCAAACTATTTTTTCTTTTTTTAATATTGTTTTATCTTTTTTTCACAATGTATTCACAGATTTTTATGTTGTGCAATTTGCAGATTTTTTTTTCATTATTATTATTTTATTTTTTTGCGGCTCTTTCATATTTGCAATTCTTTTTTTCTCCAATAGTTATTGTTTTTTTGGTAATGTATGAACAGATTTTTTATTTTATTTCATTTTTATTTTATTCTATTTTTTTCCCAAACTTTTTGCAGATCAGTTTCAAATTTGCAAATTACACAATTCCACGTTTTACGTATTTTTCTGTTTTATTTTATTTCATTTTATTTGAGCAGAATTTGTGTATTTGCAGATCTAATATATATTTGCAAAATATTTTTCTTTTCTCCAATATTATCATCTCTTTTTTTTGGTAATGTATCGGCAGATTTTTTTTTTTTTTTTCAGAATTTATGTATTTGCAGGTTGGTTTTATATTTCCTTAAATATTTTGTCAGTTTACAAATATTGTTTTACATTTGCAGATTACACATCTCCACATGGATTGTTGTTGTGTTTGCAGGAATAATATTGACACTAATCTACCTCCGTAACATCCAAACTAATTTCTGAACTTTAAACTTTGTCACTACAGGACAAACAAATAAAGTTACGTCATTATAAATAAAATATGTTCAGTGGAGTCGCAGATGAACAGAGAGACTGCAGAGGGTTTATTTTAATTCATATATTAAATTCATATATTAAACTGTTGCCCTGAACGCATCCTCTGAAGCGTCTTTAAACATCAGATCTGAAGCTCTGATTTAAACTGAAGCAAAAACTTTATTTTTATTTCACATGTGGTGAAGTTTGTTGAGCTCGTGCTGCTGGATTATTTTAAAAAGTGTATTTGAAAGCACCACAAGGCTCCAAGAAGCTTCACTGATCAGAGCAGATGTGAAGAAGATGACCCCTGATGATGATGAAGATGAGTTGTGGATGTTTGCCTGCTCGGTCTGTAGCTCCCCCTCCTCTCCTCACGCACAACATACCAACATGGCGTCCTCCTCTCTGTGTGTGCCATCAGATCACTGGATGTATCGTTGTTTACCTCATGCAAGTCAGAAAAAGAAATAAAAAAAGAAACGCTGATATCAAGAAAAGCTATTTTGTATCTGTGAGACTTAAATAAATCTTTTCGTGTTGAAGTGCTGCAATCGCTCATGACTTCTGTGACTTTCTGTCCTTTGACATCCAACATGTCAAGTCAGCTTCTGGTTTTATTCTTTATTTATATTTATATTTATAAACTCCACCACTGGGAGAAGTGGATCTTAAGTGGTGATGCAGCTATGTAAGAAAATTTAAGTCAATATAAAATAAATACGGCCATGAAATAAATCCTGAAATACATAAATGAGGCAATAAATATATAAATAAATAAAACAATATAAATAATAAATTATGATCTAAAAAGTCCCCTGAAATTAATGAAAGTCGTCCTTTTGTTAAATAGAAATGTGTTTTATTTATTTACTGCTCTATACTGACTCACTGTTATATCTACGTTTACATTTCTTTTTATATTTATTTCAGGGTTTATTTTTTTAGCCATAGTTTTTATTGATTTGTTGCACTACACTGACTCTATTTTTATTTGTTTATATTTATTGCCTCATTATTTTCTTTCAGGGTTTGTTTGTAGACATATTCATCTAATTTTTGGACTATATGCCTATATAATATTTACTTTTTTGAATAAATTTATCGCCTCATTTATTTCAATATTGATTTCATAGCCATATTTATTAATACATTTATTGAACTATACTTACTCATTTTAATTTCTATATTAATATATATTTATTTATTTCAGTTTATTTTTAGCCATATTTATTAATTGATCTACACTGACTAATTTTTATAAGTATATCTAGACTTATTTATATATTTATTGCCTCATTTATTTATTCCAGGGTTAAATTTACAACCAATTTATGTATTTATCAAAGAATATTTATTTCAATATTAATTCCATAGACAAATATTTACGTATTTTTGCCTCATTTGTTCAAATCAAGTTTTCTTACAGCCATATTTATTTATTGAAGTATATCAACTAATGTTTATATTTACATCCCAAAATATATTTTTACATTTTTATTTCAATATTAATTCCAGAGCCATAAATATTTACACATTCATTGCCTCATTTGTTCAAATCAATTTTTATTTTTCAAAATCTTTTTTTTTTTACAGCTTCATTTATTGCACTATATTGACTTGTTTATATATTATAATGTATTTGCCTCATTTATTTATTTAAAATTGACTTAAATGGCTTGCCATAGTTCTCCCCACACGGACAGATAACTGATCTTTGTGCCATCTCATTCTGTGTGAATCGTCCTAACCCAGAGGCACAGCACTCTGCTCTCAGTGGATTCACCCCCAGAAACATCTCACCGCCTGAGCTGCTGCTGCTCCAGGAATTAGCCTGGTCCAGGATTAACTCACTATCACCTCAGAAACGATCAGTCGGCTCCTCGCAGCAGATTAAGACTGTTAATCCCAAACACACATACAGGAGGCTGAGTCTGCTCACACTGATGAGATGCTAACACACAGACCAGGCGGCCATTTTGAATTCAGATCAGACTACATGAAATAATCTGAGTCATTGCTGGTTTTAAATTTGATTTTGTGAGTGTCTAACCTCGTCTTTACGTTTGATTCACGCAAGTTACCATTTAACTGACTGCATGTTTTGAGGATAATTGATCGACAATTCTCAGAGGTCAGAGGTCACAGGTGTTCGTACTTGGCGGTTTAAGACATGTCAGGATGTGAGTTTCACTCTGAGGACCCAAATCATTCATGAACTCTGCTGCTGCTGTTTGAATCAACCACAGGACAAATCAATAAGTTTAAGTTTCTTTATTGGTTTGCTTGTTTTAAAATGATTCTCATTGGGACGACACAGGAAGCAACAGATGACCTAATACTCCTCGCCTTCGTCCTCCTCCCCGACGCTGTCGGTGCCCACCTCCTCGTAATCCTTCTCCAGGGCGGCCATGTCCTCTCTGGCCTCTGAGAACTCTCCCTCCTCCATCCCCTCTCCGACGTACCAGTGGACGAAGGCCCTCTTGGCGTACATCAGGTCGAACTTGTGGTCCAGTCGCGCCCAGGCCTCGGCGATGGCGGTGGTGTTGCTCAGCATGCACACGGCTCTCTGCACCTTGGCCAGGTCTCCTCCAGGAACCACAGTGGGAGGCTGGTAGTTGATGCCCACCTTGAAGCC
>NC_065521.1:1760307-1793758 GCF_006386435.1 Epinephelus moara | reverse complement strand
TTGGGCACCACGTCGCCACGGAATAACAGACAGCAGGCCATGTACTTGCCATGGCGGGGGTCGCATTTCACCATCTGATTGGCTGGTTCAAAGCAGGCGTTGGTGATCTCAGCTACTGACAGCTGCTCATGATAGGCCTTCTCTGCGGAGATCACTGGGGCGTAGGTGGCCAGAGGGAAGTGGATACGAGGGTAGGGCACCAGGTTGGTCTGGAACTCCGTCANTGATTGGCTGGTTCAAAGCAGGCGTTGGTGATCTCAGCTACTGACAGCTGCTCATGATAGGCCTTCTCTGCGGAGATCACTGGGGCGTAGGTGGCCAGAGGGAAGTGGATACGAGGGTAGGGCACCAGGTTGGTCTGGAACTCCGTCAAGTCCACGTTCAAGGCGCCGTCGAAGCGCAGGGAGGCGGTGATGGAGGAGACGATCTGTCCGATCAGCCTGTTGAGGTTGGTGTAGGTGGGGCGCTCGATGTCCAGGTTCCTGCGGCAGATGTCATAGATGGCCTCATTGTCCACCATGAAGGCGCAGTCGGAGTGCTCCAGGGTGGTGTGGGTGGTCAGGATGGAGTTGTATGGCTCCACCACAGCTGTGGACACTTGTGGAGCTGGGTAGATGGCAAACTCCAGCTTGGACTTCTTGCCGTAGTCGACAGAGAGACGCTCCATCAGCAGGGAGGTGAAGCCAGAGCCGGTTCCTCCTCCAAAGGAATGGAAGATGAGGAAACCCTGGAGCCCCGTGCACTGGTCGGCCTGCAGGAACACAATCAGTCTTTAACGGTCAAGAAGTAGAGCATGGAACATTAGATACCCTCAATCTTACCCTTAATGTTTACCATGTTGCCTACATAGTGAAAGAGGCAGAATCACAAACCAAGCCCCCAGGAGGTGCCAAACAGTGGGATTAAAAACTACTGAACCTGTCATGTGATGCCATGGGCCCAAAAATACTTTTTTCCCTTAGACTTACACTTTTTTTTAACATCACAACCCCCACAAAATGATTTGCTCCACTACCAGGACTTGATCTGTTCAGTCCAATAACATTTGGAAAGTTGAGAGGAGCCGCAACATTAAATCTTTCTACCCATATTTAAGTTAGTGGAGCACTAACTTAAATCCCATTGGCTTTTTGTCGAGGCAACCAGGGTGATGCTAACTTCCAGGTTGGCCTACGACAGCACGTCGTCCTTGCAGCCTGCTTTGGACAGGTGCCCGAGCAGTTGGGGGTTCAGTATCTTGCTCAAGAGCGACTTGGCAGTGCCCAGGAGGCGAACCAGCAATTCTCCAGCTGCCAGTCTACGTTCCATACTTGGTCTGGACGTGAACCTGAACCAACGACCCTCCGGTTCCCCACCCAAGTACCTATGGACTGAGCTACTGCCACCCCAGAAAGGGAAGAGGGGATAAGGGGCGGGACTTAGGAAGGACTTAATCAAATACTCACCAGTTTTCGAATCCTGTCGAGAACCAGGTCGATAATCTCCTTGCCGATGGTGTAGTGACCACGGGCGTAGTTGTTGGCTGCATCTTCCTTTCCAGTGATCAGCTGCTCAGGATGGAAGAGCTGCCGGTAGGTTCCTGTGCGGACCTCATCTGAAATTGGAAAATGCTGACAATAAAATCAAACGTTCACAAATCTTATTCATTGTTGAAAGACCCATTCCAATTCTTTCCAAAAAGTCTTTTATGACCTCACCGATGACTGTTGGCTCCAGGTCCACAAAGACGGCTCTGGGAACATGTTTGCCAGCTCCAGTCTCACTGAAGAAGGTGTTGAAGGAGTCGTCTCCTCCTCCAATGGTCTTGTCGCTGGGCATCTGACCGTCGGGCTGGATGCCGTGCTCAAGGCAGTACAGCTCCCAGCATGCATTGCCTATCTGAGCTCCAGCTTGGCCAACGTGGACAGAGATACATTCACGCTGTTGGAACAAGTAGTCCACATGTCAAGAACTTCTCAAATACATTTTTCAAAAACAAATTTACCTAGCACCCTTAAAATTAAAGCAACCAATAACCAGCTATAGACCAGATAACCCTGACATCGAGCTACCAACAGGTCTAATAAACCAAATCTACCAGCGTGGAAGCTAAGCAATGTACTGCTGAGGACAGGAGCCACACCAAAGCATATTTTAGCCACTTATAAAAATCAGTGTCCGTTTTAAGTGTACACTATATTTGGAACATATTCACCGCTTGTACAGTAACCAGTTGAGACATGAACATCATATATAAAAAACATCTTGAGGGATTTTTCTTTTTTTTCAAATTTGGCACAAACGTTTTTTTGACTCAAGGAGAAACTCATCAGATTTTGGTGGTCAAAGGTTAAGGTCATTTTGACCTGACATAAATCGCATTCTCGTGAACACTTTATCTCTAGAACACCTTGAGGGAATTTTTCCAAATCTGGCACAAACGTTCACTTGGACTCAAAGATGAACTGATTAGAATTTGGTGTTCAAGGTCAAGGTCATTTTGACCTTACAGAAGTCTCATTCTCGTGAACGTGGTATCTCAAGAATGCCTTGGGGGAATTTTTTCAAATTTGGCACAAACGTTTTTTGGACTCAAGGATGAACCGATCAGATTTTGGTTTGAAGGTTAAGGTTACTTTGACTTGACATAAATTGCATTCTCGTGAACACTTTATCTCTAGAACACCTTGAGGGAATTTTTCCAAATTTGGCACAAACGTTCACTTGGACTCAAAGATGAACTGATTAGTATTTGGTGTTCAAGGTCAAGGTCATTTTGACCTTACAGAAGTCTCATTCTCGTGAATGTGGTATCTCAAGAATGCTTTGGGGGATTTTTTTGCAAATTTGGCACAAACTTTCACTTAGAGTCAAAGATAAACTGATAAGAGTTTGGTGGTCAAAGCCAAGGTCACTGTGACCTTGCATCTGTTGAATAATCTTATGAATACGATATCTGAATAATTTCTTCAAATTTGGCACAAATATCAACTTTAACGCAAGGATGACCTGATTAGAATTTGGTGTTCAAAAGTCAAGATCTCAAGAAGGCCTTAAGGGGAATTTCCTCAAATTTGGCACAAATGTCAAATATGAACTGATTAGAATTTGGTGGGCAAAAGTCAAAAGTTAAGGTCACTGTGACCTCAAAAAACATGTTTTTGGCGATAACTTGGGAAATCTTAAGCTAATTATGACAAAATGTCACACAAATGTCTACCAGGATAAAAGAATTAAGTGATGACATTTTATATCCAAAAGGTCAAAGGTCAGCTTGACTGTGACATCATCATGTTTTAACAAAACATCCTTTCATTTTATAGTTACAGTTTACTAATAAAACTCTCCACAGTATGAACAGTGGTTACATGAGCCTCAAAACCAGACACAACTCAGCCCTGAGCAGAGTGACCGTCCTCTACTGACCAATCAGACTGGGGCTTTTGACACCTTGTAACCAAACAACAGTGATCCCACCATTCAACATAAAGCAGCATGCTCACAATTGGTTGCAGGAACCCTTAAACATAAAATAAAGAGGTCCTCACCATGTTTTCTTTGCTCGCAGCGGTCCCTCGTTCACCTGAGATGAGTGGCTGGGGATGTTGTGTGACTTACAAATGCAGTGGAGCCGCTTTATAAGCACAGCATCGCTAGGCAACAGCCTGGCATGTTGTGGTAACTGGAGGAGCTGGATGAGCAAACACCATCTCCTCTGATGAAAGATGAGAAGGAAGAGCACAAAAAAGAAAATCAACTGCTACGCTCCTGCGCTCAGATCGAAAGAACAATGACTATTGTTACATAGATGAGTAACCTACAACAGTGACCAGAGTGGCGGTGAAATATGACCCATAACTGTCCGCCCTCTCCTCAGATTTCACATTTTAGATTTAAGGCATGTTAGTTGTTGCTGAGCAGTGAACAGGTGGGTGTTCAAACTTGCTGTAACAGTTATTTCCCAGCTAAAACAGAATGTTCTGATAACCCTCCTGGAACGTTTCTTCCAGGTTTCTATCTTGGTAACGCTCCCACAACATTCTAAGAACGTTCTGCAAATGGTTTTGTTAAACGTAACATTCCCAAAATGTTCTATTAACCACCAACAATTTCTGGGGTTAATTTTTGTGACGTTTGCCTGATGTTCCCTGCTGGAAACCTTTCTAATAACCCTCCCACAATGTTCTAATTATGTTGTGCTAATGTTAAGTTTTATTAGAACATCCCCAAAACTTTCCAATAACCATATGAAATAACGTTTTTTGGGTAACATCCCCACAACATTCTGAGAACATTGTGCAAATGGTTTTAGTGAACGTAGCATTCTCAAAATGTTCTAATAACCACATGAAGTCACATCGTTTGGGGGTAGTTTTTGTAATGTTCCCCTGAGGTTCCCTGCTGGTAGGCTTGTAGGTAACCTTCCCACAAAAAAAACACCTCGTTTTTAGGTAACCTTCCAAAAATGTTCTAAGAAAGTTGTGCAAATGTTTTGTTTTTACCACAACATTCCCAAAACGTTCTAATAACCACATTAAATAACATTTTTGTTAAGTTCCCCTGAGGTTCCCTGCCTTTTGGGAAACCTTCCCACAACGTTCTGAGAACATTGAGCAATTGGTTATGTTAAAAGGAACATATCATAAACGCTGAATAACCACATAAAGTCGCATTTTTTAGAGGTAATTTCTGTAGCCTTTTAGGTAACCCTCCCACAACATTCTAAAAATGTTACGCAAATGTTTTTGTTCAAGATAACATTCCCAAAATGTTCTAAGAATGTTATGCAATATAATGTTAATGTTCTCGTAACCACATGAAGTTACGTTTTTTTGGGGGTCATTTTTGTTACATTCCCTAAAGGTTCCCTGCTGGTGGCCTTTTAGGAAGGTAGGAGGTATGGGGATCATTTTTGTAATGTCCTCCTTTTGTTCCCTGATGGTAGGGTTTTTAGGTAACCCTTTCACAATATTCAAAGAATGTTGTGCAAATGTTTACTTTTTATTACAACATTCCGAAAATGTTCTAATAACCGCATTAAGTCACGTTTTTTGGGGAGTAATTTTGGTTACGTTCCCCTGTGGTTCCCTGCTGGTAGCCTTTTAGGTAACCCTTCCACAACGTTCTGAGAACATAGTGCAAATGGTTTTGTTAAATGTAACCAAAACGTTCTAATAACCATATGAAGTAACATTTTGGGGGGTAATTTTTGTAACGTTCTCCTTATGTTCCCTGCAGGTAGCGTTTTTTTGGTAATCCTCCCACAACGTTCTGAGAATATTGTGCAAATGTTCAGCTTTTATCATAACATTCCAAAAACGTTCTAATAACCACATGAAGTCACGTTTTTTTGGAGTCATTCTCGTAACGTTCCAAATATGTTCCCTGGTGGTAGCCTTTTATTTAACCCTCCAACAACATTCCAAGAACGTCATGCAAATGTTTTTGTTCAATGTAACATTCCCAAAATGTTCTAAAAACATTTTTTTAGGGTCATTTTTTGAAACGTTCCCCTGAGGTTTCATGCTGGTAGCCTTGTAGGTAACCTACGCACAACTGTCAAAGAATGTTATGCAAATGTTTTTGTTCAATGTAGCATTTCAAAACGTTTTAATAACCACATTAGGTAACATTTGTGTGGGTAATTTGTGACGTTCCCCACATGCTCCCTGCTGGTAGCCTTTTATTTAACCCTCCCACAACATTTTAAGAACTTTGCCTGCTGTTAGATTTAACATGTGTAATAGTTTGTGCACATGGAAAACGACAGTGTTCTAATGGAGCACTGTTTGTTTTAAACTTAAAAACTCCTGCTCACGGCTCATTTGGAGTCTCTGTTTTCTTATCTTGCAGAGGGAAGAAATCAGATACGTCCCCAGAGTGACCTGAATAGGCTTCTGTTACAGATCACCGTTGCATCACCACTTTGGTTGAGATTCATTTGCAATGCAAAGGTAGCAGAGTGCCTGGGGACAAGCACGAGAGCACACTTCTCTCAAAGGCAGGAGACATGTGAGATCTGTGTTTATTCTGCAGCTTGTTACAGGACATCGATGTGAGTTCTGATAAGTACTTCAGCTGAGTTTTATCACATCAGATGGAGAGGAAAGAAGATAGATACATAAAAAAGTGAAGATAGAGATTAAAAAAGGATCATGGTTGTTTCCAAGAAGAATTTCTTCCAAGAGATTGAGAATAGTATTGATACTGACAGTCCTTTTCCTAATACTAAATGGGTATTGGTTGATCAAAGTGCTTTAGAGCGCTGCTAACGCTAGAATAATTTCCAGTATAGATCTCTTTTTTTGCCAATGGTAAAAAAAAAAATATTATAATAATCACATCAAGTAGCATGTTTGGGGCTAATTTTTGTAATGTTCCCCTTATGTTCCCTGCTGGCCTTTTAGAAAACCCTCCAACAATGTCATGAGAACATTGCTCAAATGCTTTTGTTCAACATAACATCCCCGAAATGTTCTAATAACTACAGGAAGTCACATTTTGTGCGCTCCCCTGAGGTGCCCTGACAGTAGCCTTTTCGGTAACCCTCCTACAACATTCTAAAAATGTTATGCAAATGTTTTTGTTCAGCGTAACATTTTCAAAATGTTCTAACAACCACATGAAGTAACGTTTAACAACCACCGTCTCTCCCTGTAAGACTGTAAAGCCAAACCCTGTCCTTCTTTCCTAAACCCAACCATGCGTGTGTGTTGTTGAAGGAAAAAAACGCCAATTTGCGATGTAGTACCGATGTAGTGCTTTTATTTTGAAAGAGACTGTATGCAAACTGTACATTTCCTGTGAAAACAGAAGTGTATTTTGAAAACAGACAATGCATGTAACAGGCTGAAGTTGACACGGCGTCCCAGAATGACAACAACCAACACACCCAGGGTACCTTGGACGTCATATGTGGATGTGGAAAGTCCATGACCAAACGTGGACATGTGACGAGGTCGGAGAAGATGTTCCCCGGTGTTCTGTTACACTGATAGGCTGAAGGAGTGTCTGTCAAGGTGAGTACGCCCGTCCACTTAAAGTGTTCCAACATTCTATCTGTTTGTCACTGTGTTGGCTGATGGTCCAGAGGGGTCCCTAATAAAAAGGATTTTTGGAACCTTTACTGGGAACATTTGGTGTCCAATCTTGATGCTGTTTCCTTCCTATCAAGACAGAAACTCTTCTAAAAACTCTTGTTCGGAAATCCTACTTAGAGACAAAAACTACTGTGTGTATCAATGTACTCTATTGTTTGAGCTCAAATGGCTGCTCCAGCTCTGCGCCTGAAGGTAACCCAAGAGACGCAACAACAAACTGCTTCCAACTGCCAAGTCAGGACTGCCAGAACACGCTCCCATTTAGTTTCCCAAGTTACTTTTTTGTCAGGTTTTGTTTGATCTCAGATAGTGGGAGAAACTTACTAGGAGGTGATGACTGCTACACTCCTGCTCGGCCTCGCACTGTAACAAGACAGAATTTAGGGACCTTTTCTAACAGCTTTTAGTGAAATAAAAAACACTAACGCTTAACAGTTTTGATTTATTTGATATGTAGTATCCTTGTTTTGAAGTGTAACATCAGAACATAATATTGTTGTAATTTTGTCACAACTGGAATACATTTAACAGTTCCACACCATTGTTCCTGCGACCCAAAAATCCAAAGCCCCATTAGTCCAAAAAATGTCCTTCAACAACAAAAACATGTGGTTAGGTTTAGGAAAAAAGAACAGGGTTTGACAGGTTTTGGCTTAAGAATCTTATGGGACGTGAAAGTCTGCGTTTTTTGGACCCATACACCACCCATCCCACCCATCCTACGACTTTTGCCACTTTCGTTCTTGTGCAGTCATGTTTTCCCCGATGCTGCTGAGCGCTGTTAAATTATATATCATGCCAACATTAAAACATGTCTTTTTTCATCAGTATCTGACGCTGCAAGTCACTGCCCAAGCGCTGGATTTTGACGACTTCAGAGTGAGATCGGGTTGGCTTCAATTCATTGGGATACTTTGTGGACTAATGGGGCTTCAGAATTTGGGCCGTCAAAACAAGGGGAAGCCCCCCAGTTAACACCTTGCGTTAAGCTCTTAGTATTCCTCCCCCTCTTCCTCTCCTTCGTCCCCGATGCTGTCGGTGCCCACCTCTTCGTAATCCTTCTCCAGGGCGGCCATGTCCTCTCTGGCCTCTGAGAACTCTCCCTCCTCCATCCCCTCTCCGACGTACCAGTGGACGAAGGCCCTCTTGGCGTACATCAGATCGAACTTGTGGTCGAGTCGCGCCCAGGCCTCGGCGATGGCGGTGGTGTTGCTCAGCATGCACACGGCCCTCTGCACCTTGGCCAGGTCTCCTCCAGGAACCACAGTGGGAGGCTGGTAGTTGATGCCCACCTTGAAGCCTGTGGGACACCAGTCCACAAACTGGATGGTGCGTTTGGTTTTGATGGTGGCGATGGCGGAGTTCACGTCTTTGGGCACCACGTCACCGCGGTACAGCAGGCAGCAGGCCATGTACTTGCCGTGGCGGGGGTCGCATTTCACCATCTGATTGGCTGGTTCAAAGCAGGCGTTGGTGATGTCGGCGACGGACAGCTGCTCATGATAGGCCTTCTCTGCGGAGATCACTGGGGCGTAGGTGGCCAGAGGGAAGTGGATACGAGGGTAGGGCACCAGGTTGGTCTGGAACTCCGTCAGGTCAACATTCAAGGCGCCGTCGAAGCGCAGGGAGGCGGTGATGGAGGAAACGATCTGTCCGATCAGCCTGTTGAGGTTGGTGTAGGTGGGGCGCTCGATGTCCAGGTTCCTGCGGCAGATGTCATAGATGGCCTCATTGTCCACCATGAAGGCGCAGTCGGAGTGCTCCAGGGTGGTGTGGGTGGTCAGGATGGAGTTGTACGGCTCCACCACAGCGGTGGACACCTGGGGGGCGGGGTAAACCGCAAACTCCAGCTTGGACTTTTTGCCGTAGTCGACAGAGAGACGCTCCATCAGCAGGGAGGTGAAGCCAGAGCCGGTTCCTCCTCCGAAGGAATGGAAGATGAGGAAACCCTGGAGCCCCGTGCACTGGTCGGCCTGCAGGAACACAATCACGTGTTCAAAATGGCGTCACGGATCAACAAAGATTCTAAACATAAAATGCGTCGAGGGTCAGAGCTCACCAGTTTGCGGGTTCTGTCCAGGACCAGGTCGATGATCTCCTTGCCGACTGTGTAGTGACCGCGGGCGTAGTTGTTGGCTGCGTCCTCCTTGCCGGTGATCAGCTGCTCGGGGTGGAAGAGCTGGCGGTAGGTTCCTGTGCGGACCTCATCTGAGGAGCAACAAGCACCACAGGTTGAATAAAACTTATGAACTACAGTAATTTCTTCTCTGGATACTAAAATCTGTTTCTCTCACCGATGACTGTCGGCTCCAGATCCACAAACACGGCTCTGGGAACATGTTTGCCGGCTCCGGTCTCACTGAAGAAGGTGTTGAAGGAGTCGTCTCCTCCTCCGATGGTCTTGTCGCTGGGCATCTGCCCGTCCGGCTGGATGCCGTGCTCCAGGCAGTACAGCTCCCAGCATGCATTGCCCATCTGGGCTCCGGCCTGGCCGACATGCATAGAAATACACTCACGCTGCGGAGAGAGAGAGGAGACAAAGAGCAGTTAGTAACTTATCCATCATGTGTGAATAAAATATCCTTTGGAGCTCCTCTGCAGAGCTCAGTGACCCAGATCACACGTCACCATGTGACCTGGTTTTAGTTTTATTAGAAGACACAGCACCAGAGCGTCTGCAGGTATCACACACTTGAATTTAATGCTTTTTAAAAAGGTGAATTTTAACTAAATTTAAGACATTTATTTGTATGTGGTCCCGTGCAGACATAGGCGAGTTAGGTTAATCTACATTTTGGCGACAGGTAAGCACAGATTTAACACAGATTTAAGAGAAATGCTCCCACACTGCCTGAAATGACTCATCAATATCAGTGAGTACACACGTCTGAACTGACGACACCACTAATTCATTAATAAACTTTAAAGTAATTTTACTCCTGAATAAAACAACTGTTTACTCTCAAATCATTTTTATTTTGTCGCTCTAAGAGGTCACAAAACAAGTCACACTGTGGAAACTGATTCCATTTAATAGCATTTGGTGATCTATGGAGATCACTTACACTAAGGGACCGTTCATTATTTATGAGGGGGGAGAGGGAGGTGCAAAAAGGTGGGAGGCATGCCAAATAATGTTATAAGTACTTGAGAGGGACTTAAGGGGCGTTCAAATTTAAATGGGTCTATTTTGTGTTTATTTAACCACAAATTTTTAAAGAAAATATATATATTTGATTATACAAAATAAATTCATAAATAAAATTAAGCTAAAAATCATCTTAAACTTAAAAACAGACCCATTCCATCAAAAAGCACTTTATTCTGCGTTTTATTTCAAAATCGGTATATAAAGTTTATATGTATAAATAAACTTGCCCAGACACGCCCCTGCCGTGACACATAAAGAACAGTCCCTAAAAATTATTCCGACATGCGGGATCATCACTGAACAATCACATTTACGTTAATTTAAAAACTATATTTTGAATATCGCGGCCAAGTTTCCACTGTTACAGCCATTTAAGTTTAGCCACACCAGAATTTTATCTTCAACTTTTAACTTCCGTAGATTAAACGGTAAGTTAAAAAACAAATAAATTTAAGATGGGAGGGTCGGGAAGTATTTTCCTCCATTACTCGAGGAAAAACATTTGGGAAAAAATATGTATAAATGAACTCGCCCAGCCACCCCTCTGCCCTGACACATACAGAACAGTCCCTTACACAACTATTCTGACATGTTTTCTTATTTCTGTGTCTTATTCTTATGTCTTATACCGAAAACGATGTCCAATGTAGCTAATTTCATATATTATCTTTTAAAGTCGACGGTATAATTAATAAGTACAAAATACAATCCTTTAATCCTTTTCTGATAGAAGCACTGGTCCCATTTAACGCGTCCGAGAGTCAGATTTTTATTTTCAGTTTCAGACTCTATTCGACATGCCCCATAAATAGTGAACAGTCCCTAATGATATAACATTTGCAGCTGAATTAAGGGAATAAATCACAATGTGCGTCGCTGCAAAACGTTTAAACTCACTGTAATATTGTATCGTAACATCAGCGTGTACCCAGTGCTTTGTAGTGAACTTATAGCCCGGCATTTAGGCGGGATCCCTCCACAGTCTGTGCCTTCAGGTGACACTTTGTGCAGACTGATGAGTCACATGGCGGCTGACTGCAGCGGGCCCCTCCCTGACTGAGACCCGGCAGCATCAGACCGGTGCATCGACACAATCACCACCCAGCAGAGAGAGAGGAGGAGGAGGAGGAGGAGGAGGAGGAGGAGGAGGAGGAGGAGGGGGCGCACAAAAAAATCCATAGAGGCCGGAAGCGGCTCCCCACCCTCCCCCACGCTGCTGCAGAGGCCTACCTTTGTGTTGCATTCAGGGACAGGGCGTTATCGATGGCGCCTTCGGGGATGTAAAAAACGCCGCTATGGGGTTTCCGCCTCGGCGCGTGCACTCAGAGCAACACGACAATGAGTCACATGGCCACACCGGTTTCTACTTTCTGTTTTAATATGATTTATTAAGCAACTGTAATCAAAGCGGACACATTTAGAGGCAACACCTCGATCACTGCAGCTGAAACTGCGCCAGGAGTTTGGCCTCAATCCACGTCACATAAGAGCGCACGCACGCGGGATTATCACCGTTATCAATCACATTTGCGTTAATTTAAAAGCTACATTTTTAATGTCGCGGCTGCGTTTCCGCTGTTACAACCAGTGAATTTAAAATGTTTAACCACACGAAAAAAAGTTTTTTGTTTTGTTTTAAATAAAAACAGAGGTTAACTTGTGATTTACTTCTAACCAAAGCGACACTCCGCGTCACGCTAGCGTTTTAAAATCCGAGTATGTTTATTTAAATGTATTCGTGTCGTTACTCACCATCTTTCTGACTGTTTTTTGCTCCTTCTCGCCGACGGTGAAGAATCGGTTGCTGAAGGCAGAACTGACGAGCGGAAGCGGCGCCGCTGCTATATATACGCTTCCGAGGGGGCGGGGCCAAAGCGTCAGTTTGAATCTCCTCTCGGCGGGAGCGAACGTTAGGCTGCGTTCAGGTGCGGCTCGAAATATTCCGAGGCCTAAATCTCAGCGGCGTCGCCTGAAGGAAATGTGAATAGTTTATGTTTTATTGGATTCTAAAGAATATGATCTTGATATATTTGATATATGTGGACAGTTATTGAGCCATTAAGCTTTTTAAAGTAGAAAGTTCCTTCTGTGACTTTCAGAGAATTTAGATATGTGGTTGAGGCCGGTCCCACAGGTTTATGCAAGCTGTTAGAAAAAACACGTCTCCATAAATGCACCTAGAATAGAACCAATTGTTTAATAGAAGATTTTTCAATCACAAACAACACAAGACATAAAATACATCACCACAAAATAACAATAATAATAATAATAATAAAAAAATGTCTTAACATACAAGGCACAAAGCTAAATTAACTATATAAATATATTTATAGAAATTAAATAACAGCATACAAAAACAGGACACATCTTAATATCCAGAAAAAAGATAACTTCATTATATAATAATATTTATATCAATTAAATGACAGTGTACAAAATCAACATGGCTTAACATACAGAGCACATCAAATAAGAAAGATAACTTAATTATGTAACAATAAATATATTTATATAAATTAAATAACAGCATACAAAAGAATCAAATAAGAAAGATAACTTAATTCTATAAATATATTTATATTAATGAAATATCAGTGTTAAAAAACATGTCTTGACATACAGGGCACATCAAATAAAAAAGGTAACTTAATTATAAAGATAAAAATATATTTATATAAATCAAATAACATACAAAAAAATATCAAGCAAGAAATATAAGTTAATTCTATAAATATATTTATATAAATTAAATAACAGTGTTTTAAAACACGTCTTAACATACAAAGCACATCAAATAAAAAAGATAACTTAATTATATAACAATAAATATATTCATATAAATTAAATAACAGCGTACGTAAGAAAGATAGCTTAATTCTGTAAATATATTTATATCAATTAAATAACAGTGTTAAAATCTAAAAAACAGTAACTTAATTATAAAAATATAAATATGTTTATATTAATTGAATAACAGTATTAAAAAAGATAAAAGTGTTTGGATTTTTTTTTGCAAACAAACAAAAAACAGGCTAAGTAATCATTCATAAAATCAGAGATAAATAATGTAGAAATTGAAAGAATTATTGCAATAATTATTGCACGGTAAAAATAAATAAATAATGTTATTATTATTATTATTATTATTAGTAGTAGTAGTAGTAGTAATACTGATAATGTAATGTTGTATTAAAATAAAATAATATTACATTACTAACCAAATCTTTTTTCTTTTTCAGCAAAATGTCATAAATCCGAATTTAGTAACCCCAAACCCTTGTTTGTTATATTTGAAAATAAAACCAAGCAATACATAAAAATTATTTTCTCCTCAAAAGAGCTCAAAAGAGCCTTAAAGGCAATAAATTTGCCCACATCCTTAAATGTATATATAATAAAAAATAATTTCCTCGGTGTGTACTGTCCCCTGGCATTCTCATATGTCTTCTGTATTTGATGTTTATATCAAAAAGAACGAGATATATATTTCATTGGAGGTTCTTAGTCCCAATTTGTGCCTCTATATAAACATAATTTTCACATTTGAGACATCTGTATTGTATTGATTGTTGTTCAACTAGAGGAAATCATTCTACATATGTCAGACCTCTATCTAACTTCTGAAAACAGAATCTTCTGAGACTTGACGCAAACACGCAACAACATACGACAAATTAAGACTCGAAAACTTTGTCTAAAAAATTGTCTTTTAAAAACGATTCTAAATAACACCACAGAATCATCAGTTGGTCTGTATAAATATATGTTTATTGTAATTCCACCCTGAAAGGCACTAAAATTCAGTGTTATTTGAGATCTCTTTACTTGAAGTGAGAATGTAGGAGTTGCACCTGAAGGCAGCATGACTCAAATAAGGAAGTACAGGCTTTCATTTAAAGTTGTACATTCATTCATTGTTGAATTAAGTATAGGACTGACATGTTTGTGCCAAAAGCTATGAATAAAGAAGAATAGTAATGCTTTTGTCATCCATAATGTTTGACTTCCACATGAAATAATGAAAAGCTGCAGAGAATATGGACTCTGACGCCGAATCTGAGCTCCTCTAAAGAATCCTGTTTAAATCCTGAGGTATTTGTGTTATGTAAGGCGATGCACATGCTGTGTGGAGGAATTAGGCTTATCAAGGCGGTTTAATGCAGCGTGTGATCCAGGGCTGTGTTGTGTTAGACACTGACAACGAAGAACACCAAGGGAAACACGTCTCAGTTTATTGTTTAAAGAAAAAGACACAAAGGAAGGACAACATCTTGACACTCAATTCCTCGTAATCGCTCTATAGATACATGAACTTTGCAGATCATTCAGGGCCTGGTGAAACGTCTGTTAAACAGGTGACAAATCTTATGTGAACAATAAACATCCTCAACAAAACTCTGTAGTTCTTACTTCCTTCCCCTGGAGGTGAGGAATTTGTAAACAGTAGGGTTTTTCCATACTATTCAATAGATGAGGCACTTGTTTTGTTCTACAGTGGCCATACGAAGGTAAATCAGAGATCTGTTGTTAGAAAGAAGCAGATTCAGAGGAATTTTAGCACCCAGCCATGAATTTGTAGCTAAATGTCACAGTTACTGCGGCAAAGTTGCCAGGAGAAAATTTGGCATTGCACGTTTCTGCAAATCAAGAATACATTACATTCTTAGGGCCTCGACAAACGGTTGTTTTTTACCAAGACATCGCTGTGTTTCCTGCCAAGATGCTGCCACAAAAACGTTGCGTTTTGTATCGGATAGCTGATTGTGACGAGCAAGTCGTAGCTGTGTTTCCAGCACCTTTTAGCCCCCCAAAATGGTTGTTTTTCACCAAGACATCACTGCGTTTCCTGTGGGTATTGTGACATCAAAACCGTTTTTCTTAAGCCAAAATATAATCTGTTCCTAACCATAACTATGTAGGATTTCGTGTCTTAACGTAACCACATCTTAACCAGTGTTTTTGAAATGTTAAGTTTAAACATATCCGCCAAATGATGATGGTGTAAATGTAACGTATCTGTGGTCTGCAGAAATATACAATGCCAACATTTGGGATTTCTATATGTTAGATAACCTTTAAAAGTTCAGAAGATGTACTTTTTCACTAACTGAATGGCATTAGAAAATGATTGTTCAAAGCATACCGACACCTAAAAATAACCTGAACCATTATTGGTTTTGTTTGATAATTTTTAACTTAGTATTCCTCCCCCTCTTCCTCTCCTTCGTCCCCGATGCTGTCGGTGCCCACCTCCTCGTAATCCTTCTCCAGGGCGGCCATGTCCTCTCTGGCCTCTGAGAACTCTCCCTCCTCCATCCCCTCTCCGACGTACCAGTGGACGAAGGCCCTCTTGGCGTACATCAGGTCGAACTTGTGGTCCAGTCGCGCCCAGGCCTCGGCGATGGCGGTGGTGTTGCTCAGCATGCACACGGCTCTCTGCACCTTGGCCAGGTCTCCTCCAGGAACCACAGTGGGAGGCTGGTAGTTGATGCCCACCTTGAAGCCCGTGGGACACCAGTCCACAAACTGGATGGTGCGTTTGGTTTTGATGGTGGCGATAGCGGAGTTCACGTCTTTGGGCACCACGTCGCCACGGAATAACAGACAGCAGGCCATGTACTTGCCATGGCGGGGGTCGCATTTCACCATCTGATTGGCTGGTTCAAAGCAGGCGTTGGTGATCTCAGCTACTGACAGCTGCTCATGATAGGCCTTCTCTGCGGAGATCACTGGGGCGTAGGTGGCCAGAGGGAAGTGGGATACGAGGGTAGGGCACCAGGTTGGTCTGGAACTCCGTCAGGTCAACATTCAAGGCGCCGTCGAATCGCAGGGAGGCGGTGATGGAGGAGACGATCTGTCCAATCAGCCTGTTGAGGTTGGTGTAGGTGGGACGCTCGATGTCCAGGTTCCTGCGGCAGATGTCATAGATGGCCTCATTGTCCACCATGAAGGCACAGTCGGAGTGCTCCAGGGTGGTGTGGGTGGTCAGGATGGAGTTGTATGGCTCCACCACAGCTGTGGACACCTGGGGGGCGGGGTAAACCGCAAACTCCAGCTTGGACTTTTTGCCGTAGTCGACAGAGAGACGCTCCATCAGCAGAGAGGTGAAGCCAGATCCGGTTCCTCCTCCGAAGGAGTGGAAGATGAGGAAACCCTGGAGCCCCGTGCACTGGTCGGCCTGCAGGAACACAAACAGTCTTTAACGGTCAAGAAGTAGAGCGTGGAATGTTAGATAACCTCAATCTTACTCTTAATGGTCACCATGTTGCCTACATATCGGAAGGGGCAGAATCATAAACCAGGCCCTCAGAAAGTGCCAAACAGTGGGATTACAACTACTGAACCTGTCATGTAATGCCATTGGGCCCAAAAAGACTTTTTCCCTGAGACTTAAATCAGTCGATACACTTTTTTGAGCGTCACAACCCCCACTCCACTACCAGGACTTGATCCATTCATTCCAATGACATTTGGAAAGTCTAGAGGAGGTCTAGAGGGGAACTGATACCTCTCCAGCTACTAGTTTCTATGGACTGAGCTACTGCCACCCCGGAAAGAGAAGGTGCAGGACCTAAAAAGGGCTAACTGGAATATGAAGTAACTGCAGGCTAACTCACCAGTTTCCGAATCCTGTCAAGAACCAAGTCGATGAGCTCCTTGCCGATGGTGTAGTGACCGCGGGCATAGTTGTTTGCTGCATCTTCCTTTCCGGTGATCAGCTGCTCGGGATGGAAGAGCTGGCGATAGGTTCCTGTGCGGACCTCATCTGAAATCAGAATATAGTAAGAATGTAAGTCAAAGTTCCTAGAACAACCTACCGTCCAAGTTTGCTTCAGGAAATAACAACCTCACCGATGACTGTCGGCTCCAGGTCCACGAAGACGGCCCTGGGAACATGTTTGCCAGCTCCAGTCTCACTGAAGAAGGTGTTGAAGGAGTCGTCTCCTCCTCCGATGGTCTTGTCGCTGGGCATCTGACCATCCGGCTGGATGCCGTGCTCCAGGCAGTACAGCTCCCAGCACGCATTGCCCATTTGGACGCCGGGTACAGCTCCCAGCACGCATTGCCCATTTGGACGCCGGCTTGGCCGACATGGATTGAAAGGCATTCACGCTGCAGGAGCACAACAAAGAGAGGTCAAGGTAGGAAGGTCTTGAATTGCCAGGATAAAATCTGCTGTTGCAGAATGAGCTGCAACACGTCTTTTATTTACTCAGGCAGGACAGAAGAAAGAGTTTGAAAGGTGTGAGGCTGCAGACGCTTACCATGATCGTAAATTCCTGCTGCTGACGTTGAGGATCTGCAGGGAAAATCTGCCATCTGTTAATGTTAAGACTTCTCTGGTACTTATAGCTCCTCCAGACTCTATGGTAACAAGCTTTGTTGTCCATAAATGGCGGGGTTGACTGGGCTGAGTCAATAATTCATCTGTGGAGCACATTATGCAAACATGCTCCGCCACACATCAATAACCCTTCGTCCTGCACCGAGATAATGGATAACCCTGACCCCCACATATGTCAGGCACGTAGAGCTCATTTTGGTCACAGAGCAAACAGTGCATTGTTTCAGTATTTGTGGAGAACTCAGATGAAATAACTCAAGGCTGTGTGGGGGCGACTCCATGGAGATTCAGGACGAGCCTAAATCCCTCTCATAGCTGATGAGCCTGCGTGGCCATTTGGAGAAGTCACAAGTCCGATTCAGAAACAAGAATCATTTTGTTTTTGCGTAATCTTTCAGATAACAGTCACATCTCTGCACGTCAACACAAACTATTATGAAAACTCCTCACTCCAACTTACACTTGTCTTCCTGCAACAAGTCACCTCTTGTTTCGAATGAGATGTTTCATTAGTGAGACTAGGATGCAAAACTACGGTGGCCCTGAGAGGCAAAACACAACAACATTTCCACAAACCACAAATGTTGGGCCACCGTACAATTCGGACCTTAACAAGCAAAACTTACGGAAAAAGTTATTGTTTACCTGCAGGGATAGTTTTTTTTTAACCAGGATAAAAGAATGAAGTGATGACATTTTATATCCAAAAGGTCAAAGGTCAGCTTGACTGTGACATCATCATGTTTTAACAAAACATCCTTTCGTTTTATAGTTACAGTTTACTAATAAAACTCTCCACAGTATGAACAGTGGTTACATGAGCCTCAAAAGAGGGGGGACCAAACATGGGGACGCTAAGGAACGCTTCTGTTGGTACCATCCACAACTTTACACTGTGGAGGCGCCAAAAAAAAAAGTGTACCGAACTGAACTGAACTGAACCGTCCTGCTCGGTGGAAATAGGGCTAAAGTGATAATGGAAATACCAGTCTTTTAAAACTGGTCCAGTATTCAGAGAATCCGCTACAGGAAACAGGCTGCAACGTAACCACTCGAGACATGTTAGCCCCGCCAATGTACGTCCACTAAAAGTTCTTGTTTTTGCTACTGACGGGCTCAGATTATTATTATGACACCTCATTTCGTAGATCCGTAAATATACGGATAATGTGTCTAGTGTTCAACGCAATGAAGTGCATTTCTCTCCAGATCCAGTAGTTTGGAATATGAGCTTGGAACATTACTGGGACAAAACCACGACCAATATTGCACAGCAACAAATACATGAATATGTTGGCCTGCCAGGTGCGTGACATGTTTTGTGAAATAGAAATCAAAAAGACGTATGAACGGCTGAATGAATCATAATATGTAACCATATTTTAGCAGAATAACATTACTCAGATTCACAATTTGTTAAAACGAGATAAACAAGTTCTTCTTAATCAGACAGACTCACGTGACGATCAACAGGCAACTGAACTGAAGGAAATAGCCTGTTAGCTAAGCTAGCACACTGTCATACAGTCTCTCTAAATTACACTGCAAAAGTTACATTTTTTTAACGTACTCAAGGCAAATTCTGGACCGCAATATTACAGAGGGGAAGAGTTTCGTAGGCACATCGGATATCACTGAGATTCCCATTGGAATGAATGGACTTTCGGATGCCTCATCACATACGCAAGTGTAAACGAGGTGTGAGTGTCTGACAACATTAGAGAAAGGACCTAGACAAATTAAACCTTTCACTTGTTCCCGTCTGTTCTGAACTTCCCTTTTAACAACTTAGCCTACCCTTAAAACTTGCTTGAGTTGTGTTAGCTACCACAGGGAACACCTCAGTCTCACAATACTTGTAATTGTTTCTTTTCAAGTTTTTAAAGTCTGTGCAAAACTGAATGGAAGTCATTTGCAGAACGAAGTGCATTTTTCTAAATCACAGCAGCCTGGGTAGCAAAACAGTTCTGTCAAGTCTATGTGATTTGTAGTAACGGGCCTTATTAGTATGAAGCATCTCTATGAACTTCAATAGATACACGACTGAGTGAAATATGATCTCTCAGATTCTGCAGGCCAGCTCCCTCACTGCTGTTTGATCTATTGTTGGAGTAGGGGAAGCCTCCCACCGCCTCCCCCCTCGCTGCCCGCTCCATGAGGCCCGGCCGGGCTGCTCTGTTGTGTTTTCCACATGATTGGATGTCCTGTTGTTATAGAAACATCGAAGGTCACGCTGCTGTTGCTGGTTTGAGGCTGGAAATGTCAGCAGTAATGCAGATCAGCACAATAGCCATGGCCTGATTTGCAGTTTGTCAGCATGGCTTGATAACTGATACGAAAATAACATAAACTTCAGCAAAGATTATGTAATATGAAGGCCACTAAAACTGGGTTACATAAAACACTTGACCTTCGTAAAGCTGGGAGCCTCTTAAAGTTTGCTGTTGCAGATTTCTCAGAGTATTTATTAGAAATGTTCTGTACTTCCCTCAAATTAAAGAGGCTGCGTTTGCTGACTTCAAACTGCAGAACTTTTCCTGGAGATACAACAGACATGCAGAGGTGAGAAACTGAGTCCAACACGCCACCTGGTGTTGTACAAGGGACCAACAGCAGGGTTTGAAAGGATGAGGACAGATAATGTTGGTATTGGAAGTTTCTGCAAACCACAAATATGCTGCAATTGCATGTTTCATACGAGTCGTAAACAGTTCTGAAGTGGTGTAATATGAGCTGATTTTATCACAGGGAGGAGGAGGGGGTGATGTAATGTCACCTTGACGAGACGCCTGCCAAGCTACAGACCACTGTTTAAGACTATTGGGATTCACCAAGACATCACTGCGTTTCCTGCCGAGAGGGTGCCATGGAAAATGGTTGTTTTATACCGAGACATTGCTTCGTTTCATGTCAGGATAATGCCTTGAAAAACTGTTGCTTTTTAACCAAGACATCGCTGCAGTTCCTGCAGAAATAGTGTCAGGAAGAATGTTTTTTTCTTCAATGAGACATCACTACATTTCCTGCCAGGATAGTGGCATGAAAAACGATTGTTTTTACAGAGACATCGCTGCATTTCTTGTTGGGATAGTGCCACAAAAAGCAGGTATGTTTTACCAAGATATCCCTGCGTTTCCTGCAGAAATAGTGGCATGAAAAACTTGTTTTTTACAGAGACATCGGTGCAGTTCTTGTTGGGATACTGCCACAAAAAATATTTTTTATTTTTACTGAGACATCGCTGTGTTTCCTGCCAGGATAGTGTCACAAAAAGCAGTTGTTTTTTACAAAGACATTGCTGCATTTCAAGCGGGGACTGTGCCCCCAAACGGTGAATTTTGATCCAAATCATAACTGTAGCCAAGTGGGTTTGGTACCTAAACTTAACCATATTACCAACAGTGTTTTTATTAATGTACAAATATATACAAGTAACGTATCTGTGATTTGCAGAAACATACGTACTTAATTATCAGTATGGATATGAAACTGTTTCACCCATAAAACTCTCTTAAAGTGAACATGAAAAAAATCTGTAAGATCACTCTTTCCCAGCAGATTCAGGGTAAAGTAAAAAGGTAACACTAAATACACCGACACGGCACATGTTTCATTCATCTTTAATGACACTGTCTTGATCCAACAGACGGTACAGTAGTTACCACTTGGACTGACTCCTTATTCATTAATACCACACATTGTAAAAATACAGTTTGCATGGGTTTAACTTTGGTTTACGCAGGTTAGAAAGGTTAAAATATTTTAGCCTCAGTCTCATTTAGCTTCTTGTGTCACAGTTTTGGACTCCACAGGCTCAGAGTGTGCAGCCTTCACTTGATTTGCCTTTGTCCTATCCAAGAGAGCACCGAGAGCCGGAGTCAAATTCATATGAAAATGTCTAAAAAGAGTTAAACAGCATACATCTCCTGTCTCAAAGGATGACATCTAAACTAGTGGTAAATAGTCATAAATAGTGGTAACTAAAGAAAAAAAAATCTGCAGCGAGTTTGATAAGGTTTTGCATTTCATCCACTGATGAAAAGATGGTTCAAAAATCAAAATAAAAGCGTATTTGCATTAGAAAATGTAAGCCACACATCAAGTCATGTCCTCAAAATGTCCAGAAAAGAAAATGAAAAACTACTGTTCCCTTTGATAATCCTACAAGTCCAAGAAACTGTAATAGATTTTGATAACTCGAGGCAAAGCCTGTTTGTATCTGTGGTGTTCTCCAGGGCTCTATTCTAGGACACCTGCGTTTTTCAATCAGCCACATTTTATGGAACAATACCACCTGGTGTCACAGTGTTTGTTGTGTTACAACGTAAATGACAATACAATAAAATGCTTCATGCAAGGAACTGTGAGAAGTTCTTAAAAACTGTTGACAATACACAACATAAAACATTCTGACATACGTACAATACGTCCATGACTTATTTCTCCTTTTTTAAAATCACCAACACATTTTTTATGTGTTCTGTTTCAGTTCAGGTTGTAAATAATTCAGGAATAAGAAGTAAAACCAAAATTGATTAACGTGTCCTCAAACAACTGTTCGTATGATCTCTTACGAAAATGCACGTACAACAGTTCGTATAATATCTCAAGAATTAGTGTCCCACAAATTAGCACCCCTACCAGTGAGGTTAGGTTTAGGAAAAGAATCATGGCTAGGTAAAGTTATGTAGGTTAACGTACAGTTATATTGGTTAGGTTTAAGACAGTTAAGGTCTGAAGATTAGGTTTTGGAAAAGAAACATGGTTGGGCGCCATCATGTTAGATACATACCATTAAGTTATGTAAGTTTAGAAAAGTAAAGTTAAGCAGATTAAGTTTAAATAAGCGAAGCTACGTCGGTTAGGTTTTGAAAAAGCATCATGGTTAGGTGTCGTCACATTGTGTACTTGACGTTATGTAGTTGTGTTTTAGGAAAGTAAATTCACATAGTTTAAGTTTTGGAAAAAACATCGGTTGTCATAACGTTACATACTTAAAATAAAGTTATGTAGTTGTGGTTTAGGAAAGTAAAATTACGTAGTTTAGGTTTTGGAAAAGAATCACGGTTAGGCATTGTCAGATTGTGTACTTAACGTAAAGTTATGTAGTTTATATTTAGTAAAGTAAAGTAACGTAGTTTCGGGTTGGAAAGTAAAGTTACAGAGTTTAGGTTTTGGAAAAGAAACATTGGGTGTCATAACATTGTGTACTTAAAAAAGTTACGTAGCTGTGGTTTAGGAAAGTTAATTTACGTAATTTAGGCTTAGGAAAGTAAAATTACGTAGGCTAGGTGTTGGAAAAGAATCACAGTTAGGCATCGTCACATTAGGTACTTAACGTAAAGTTATGAAGTCTAGGTTTAGGAAAGTAAAGTTAGATAGCTTAGGTTTAGGAAAGTAAGGTTATGTAGGTTACGTTTTGGAAAGAATCATGGTTAGGCGTCATCATGTGTACTAATGTAAAGTTACGTAGTTCAGGTTTTGGAAAAAAATCATGGTTAAGCGTCATCAGGTTGTGTACTTAACGTAAAGGTAGGTAGTTTATGTTTAGGAACGTAAAGTTACGTAGGTAAGGTTTTGGAAAAAAGTTATGGTTGGGGGTCGTCTCGTTGGGTACTCAACGTAAGTTGTGGTTTAGTAAAGTGGGTTAGCTCTTTCTTTATTGCTGTTAGCTCATTGGTCACATGATCTCAGCTTTGAAAATTACGTGGGTTATATACGAACTGTGGTGCACTCCTTTTCGTTGGCATACGTACGAACTGTTCATGAGAACAGCCTGAATTAATACATGTAATATTTACGTGTAAGATTTGACGAAAACATTTTTGGAATTTTTTTTTATTTTTCAAATGTAAAGTTCTGTTTGCTTTGTGTGAACGTGTTCATGAGCTCACTGAGGAGTTTTACTGCCTGACACAAATCATTTTAGCCACTGCTTTGTGTTTCAGTGCATGTTTCTAATCATGTTCCGATACAGTTTGGTGTGTGAGAAGACATTCAGTGACCATGTCTTTACCAGTTAGATCTATATTGAGGAGTTTGGGGCACAGACGGGGGGCGAATCTCTTTGTGGCATTAACCTCAAACCTTCTGAGTAAAGTTCTCAGGGAAAACGCCTTTGGCTGAAATATTTTTGTTCTCCACCCAGTGAGACTCCTGCACACCCAAGAGCCAGCCATCGTCCTGCAGAGAGACAGCATGCAAGCAGAGTAAATAAGTAAATGAGGATTTAAATTAGAATATAACTTATATTAAATCCATGTGTCAGTCATAGTGAATGGAAGTGTGTGTCAGTGACCTGCTCGTCTGGGTTGTCAAAGGCCAAAACCAGCACAGAGTCTCCGGTCTTCAGTTCCAGCTCATCACCGTCAGTGGCAGCGTAATCGTGTATCGCTTTTACCTGAAGGAGAAATACAGCAACAATAAAAGTTTAATAAAGTGCATGTCATTGACGGACTGTTGGTCATTTATGAGAGGAAAGGGGGCGGTGCAAAATAGGGGAGGCTTGTCAAATAGTTTGCCAAGCACTGAGGAGGGACATTCAACTTTAAACTTTACGTTACGTACACACTGAGACGACCCCCAACCACGTCTCTTTTCCAAAACCTACACAACTGTACTTTCTTAAATCTAACCTACGTAACTTTACATTAAGTACACAACATGACGATGCCCAACCATGTTTCTTTTCCAAAACCATAGTAACTGTACTTTCTTAAATGTAACCTGAGCAAATTTAGGTTAGATACGTAACGTGATGACCCCATACCATGATTCTTTTCCCAAACCTAACCTACGTGACTTTACGTCAAGCACATAACGTACCTACGTACCTTTACTTATCTAAACCTAACCTACATAACCTTGCTTTCCTAAACCACAACTCCATAACTTTACGTTAAGTACACAACATGACGATGCCTAACCACGTTTCTTTTCCAAAACCTAAATTATATAACTTTACCTATCTAAACCTAACCTACGTGACTTGACGTTAAGTACGTAACGTTATGGGGCGCAACCATGTTTCTTTTCCAAAACGTACGTAACTTTACTTTCCAAAACCTAACCTACGTGACTTTACGTCAAGTACATAACGAAACCTACGTAAATTTATTTTTCTAAACCGAACCTATGTTACTTTACATTAAATACATTACTTTACATTAAGTATGTAATGTGATGACATCCAACCATGTTTCTTTTCCAAAACCTAAATTATATAACTTTACCTATCTAAATCTAATCTACGTGACTTTACGTCAAGCACATAACGAGACCTAGGTAACTTTACTTATCTAAACCTAACCTACATAACCTTGCTTTCCTAAACCACAACTCCATAACTTTACATTAAGTACACAACATGATGATGCCTAACCATGTTTCTTTTCCAAAACCTAAATTACATAACTTTACCCATCTAAACCTAACCTACGTAACTTGGCGTTAAGTACGTAACGTTATGAGGCCCAAGCATGTTTCTTTTCCAAAACCTACGTAACTTTACTTTCCTGAATCTAACCTATGTAATTATGTTAAGTATGTAACGTGACAATGCCAAACCATGATTCTATTTTAGGGTGCTTTCAAACTAACTGCACCAGAGTTCATTTGTAGCTGTCCTGAGACCACCTCTTCAAGAAGGTCTTGGTCCGGTTGTTTTGGTGAGCGCCTGAGTGTGATTGCTGTGTTCACACCTGCTCAAATGAACCGCACTGAGGGGGCAACCAACCTGAGTTCGATTGATCCAAACCAAACAGGGTAGGTGTGAAAGCAGCCTTAAATGACCTCTAAACCCGCAAACCCACTGGTGGATTTGAAGCTAAGGATGCATGACAGACAACCTGAAACATAATGCCTAAATATAAGGGTCATACATTTTCCCAATCACTCAGGGAGGCTAATGGAAAAATATTTGAGGCTCTGTGGTCAAGATAAAAAGACCCTTATTAAAAACCAGTGTATTTTAATCACAAGTTCATGGAGGATGAGTGACCTTGTAGATGAATCCTGGGGGGAGTTCGCCATCTGAGCCATTGGTCACCGCACTCTGTAGCATAGAATAAACAGAAAAGGTTTGCATGTATTATTAAAAAGACAAGACATGGTTATTGTCTAGAGTCTGAAGCATTACAAAGAAAAGAAAAGAAAAAGATACAAGAGGAAGGTTTGTGACGTTCACTAGAATTTGAGGGATCCTTGACTTCCAGGCTTTAACCTGCGACCCTTTCAAAACCCTGCTGAGGTTGCACCACCTCCCTATCCACCCAACTCTACCTGATCCTCTCCATCATCGCCCCAGCCACCCTGCTCCACTTGGGCGCTATTGTCGTCCCAGTTGGGCTGTGTGTACGACTGAGTGGCATAGACTTCACCACCTCCACCTCCATCGCTCCAGCTCTCCTGAGCTGTTTCTGCATCGTCCCAACCAGGCTGGGTGTAGCTCTGGGTGTTGCTGTCATCGTAATCCCAGCCACCTTGGGCCTCCTCTGGGTATTGGTCGTCATCATGCTGCGGCTCCTGCTGTGCGGCGGTCTGTTCTCGCTACAGGTTGTGGAGTGTTGTGGAGCGGGGTTTGGAAGCAAGAGGAAGGGCAGGTGGAAGGATGAGGGAGGTGGAGGCCAGAGGAGCAATTGGGTTGAAAGAGCAACAACCCGGGGTGGTGCAGGGTATCACGAAGGAAAGGAGGGAGGTTTTGGTGAAAAAAGATGTAGTTGGAGAGTTATCTTCCTCTGCTTTGCCTTAAACCCAATCTCCAGAAAGATGCTGGTGTTGTACGTTTCTGCAAACCGCCGATATGTTACATGTTGACAACTTTGCATTTCAACAACACTGTGGTTAACATGGGGCGAGGTTCAACCTCCGGAGACCCTGTGTCCTCATATGTGGACGTCACATTTTGGGTTTACTTGACCTTATACTTCATCCGACTGAACTCAGTAGTCCTTGTTCGTGGACACTTTTGTGCCATCTAGTGGCAGTGAGCGCACACTACACTAATCCATGTAAAAACAAGATGGCAGCCATCTCTGCCGAGTCAGTCTGCAGCCGATCCCGACACAAAAGTGGACAAGGTCCAAAACCTGATCACAGTTTATGGTTGGAACTTGTTTATTTGTGATAAATAATGTTTGTAGTTTGATATGGCAACAAAGTTGACCAATTTTAGCAACAGGAAAAAGCTAACATACTGTTAATTAGAAAGTACTTGTTTGAGGACATCTCGATTGAGGCAAAGTACCCTGGGTGTGTTGGTTGTTGACGTTCTGGGACACTGTGTCACATCCTGCCTGCATGAATTGTCTTCTTTCAAGATATGCTTCTGTTTTCACAGGAAGTTTAACGTTTACATACAGTCTCTTTCAAAATAAAAGCCCTACGTCAGTACAACACTGCAGTTGAGTTTGTCTTTTCCTTCAACAACAAACACGTGGTTACGTTTAGGAAAAAAGAACAGGGTTTGGCTTTACAATCTTATGGGACATGAACACCGCTCTCTCTGGTGAAAGTGGTGGTTTGTTGGACCCATCCACCACCCCTTCGACCCGACCCACTGGGACTTTCGCCACCTTAATTTTCGTCTTTGTCTCACCGCGTTTCCCCCCAAAGACAACCAGCATTAAAGGACGCCTTTTTTCGTTGGTTTCTGACGCGGCAAGTCGCTGCCCAAGCGCCGGATTTCGATGACTTCGGAGTGAGACCAAGCTCTTTGAGGACGTTGGGACTTTATCATCATTGACAATATTTAGGTTATACACTTATCAGGTCCTACTGATCCCAAACAGCTAGGAGAAATTAAAAATGCACATGAAACAAAAGTTTGGGTCTCAGGAGGTGAAGCACCGGTGATAACACAGCGAAGGGTCGCTCCAAAAAAACGTTTGGTGGCTATGAAACGTGCGAATGTAACATAGTCTTGGTTTGCAGTAACCTACAATGTGAACATTTTCCTCTGGCGACTTATTAAAAGAGCATGTTTCTCCGTAAAGACCACAGGAACCCATGCTTACCCATGACTCCCATGATGGCGCCTTCCACGGGGCAGTAAGAGACAAAACAACCAGTGAGCTCAAAGTGTGCGAGACGCCTTCGTCAAAGTCTTTACTCACTCAGAAAACATGAACATAGCACAAGTGCATCCAAAAGCTGCAAGAATATTTTTTGCAGCTTTTGCCTGAGATACAATTAAATTATTATCAAAACTACATTAAAGGCACTGAACAGCTGCACACTGCCTGGTTGAAAGTCTCCTTTTGAATATGCATTTGATCAGCTAGTAAGCATCAAACAAAACATTTACATGCAAAGTGAGGCTGAATTGACAAGCGGGCACAAAGTCATGCAGACACACACACACTCAGTAAAATATCTCCTCAGCCCCGAACGACAGAAACTGTGTTTACATGCAGTCTGAAAGGAAAGAAAGGAATAACAGTGAACATTCAGGTGTCAAAGAGTCCAGAGTTACAGACCATTTACAACCAAGAATGGTTAAATTTAGAAACAGTGTCGCTGTCAATTTCACTGCACTTTCTGGGGTCTCAAAACTCTCAAATTAAAGCCTGAAACACTGAGCATAAAGTCTTCAGTGGTAGCTTTGAAACACGTTGTTAACCCAGGATTTTCAAACTGCATGTAAACAGTCTTCAACCCTTCAGCTCGGCCCACCTCGGACCCTAACCAAGCACACCCACCTTGGAGGCTGGAAATGTGACGGGCTGTAAAACCTCCACATCCCAGTCCAGCAGGTTCACCCCTGACCAGGGCTCACACTGCTTCACACACACATACGTACACACACTGAGGTTAGGAGGGTTCACAATCTGGGGAAATGTGAAACTTTGAGGGCAGTTAAAATCCAATAAAGCAGCCAGACGCCAGAAAAACTGTTGGCATTGTTCATTTCTGCAAACCACCAATATGTTAAATTTGTATGTTTCATACGTATCAATCAACGTTTCTGAAGTTGACATAGTATATGAACTGACTTTGTCATCTGGTAGCTGTTTTTCCTGCGGCTTTTTAGCCCTGAAACATCAGTGTTTGTGTCAAAAGGGTCACTGTTTTTCCAGCAGCCCTCAAATGTGGGTCATTTTAGGGACCTGTTGCTGTTTTCCCGTGCCATCAAGGCCACATACATGAGCACTTTTTAGGAACCCGTGGCTGTTTCTCCAGCGTTTCTTTAGGCACCAAACATGGGTGTTTTTAGTGACCTGTTGCTGTTTTTCCTGTGGCTTTGTCGCCCTCCAACGTTGGTGTTTTTAGCAACTTGTAGTTGTTTTTCCTGCAGCTTTTTAAGAACAAAATATTGGTGTTTTATTTATGAACTGTCACTGTTTTTCCTGCACCTTCTTAGTCCTCAAACGTTGGTGTTTTTAGGGACCTGTTGCTGTTTTTCCTGCATTTTTTTAGGCCCCAAACATGGGTGTGTTTTTTAGGAACTTTCACTGTTGTTCCAGCGGATTTGTAGCCCTCAAATGTGGGTGATTTTCTAAAAAAACAGTCACTGTTTCTCGAAGCAGCTTTTTAGGCATAAAACGTGGGTGTTTTGCAGTGACCTGTAGTTGTTTTTCCTGCAGTTTTTTTGGGTACAAAATATTCCAGCAGCTTTTTAGCCCCTACCTGTCACTGTTTTTCCTGGGGTATTTTAGCCCTCAAATGTGGGTGTTTTTAGGGATCTGTTGCTGTTTTTACAGTGCCTTGTTAGGCGCCAAACACTTGGGTTTTTCAGAGACCCGTGACCATGCATCCTGCGGCTTTTTAGCCCTCAACCAAAGCTCTTTGGAGCTAGCCGTGGTTTTGTTTTTCCTCCCAAATGTTAGTATTTCTAAGGGACCCATCGCTGCAGCTTTTTAGGCCCCAAACCCAAGTGTTTTTAGGAAATCTGCGCTGATTTTCCTGCAGCTTCTAAGGTGCCACATATGGGTATTTTGGAGTAACCTGTTGCTGTTTTTCCAGTGGGGATAGTGGCACGAAAGCAATTAAGCCAAACCGCGACCAGGTGCTTTTTTGTGCTCAAATTTACCCATGTGCTGCTGAGAGATAAAGTTTCAACATAGAGTTTCAACGTATCCGTAATAACGTGCAAATGTAACATATCCTTGGTTTGCAGATATGTACAATGCCAACATTTTTTTAGATATCAGCTGATGCTGTTTGGTTTTTTTTGTTCAATTAAAGTCGTAACTTCTATAAACACTCAACTGTATTAAAATATGTCTAATGGATAAGCTCTATTATCACAGATGACAGTAACAGTAAATATACAAGTACAGTGATTTGGGATAACAGTGGAGTTCCTCAAGGCTCCATTCTTTGGCCTCTGTTGTTTAAGATCCACACGCTCCTACTCGCTCAGATTATAGAAAACATTTAAATATCTTATCATAATTATATCAAATCACACAAATAATGACCAAACAGAAGTTCTTGTATTATTGTTCCTCTACGGACAATTTCAGGATCTTAACCAGGATGTAGAGGTAGAGTAATCAGTCTGACCTGCTGTGTCGTTGAGTCTGTGCTAGCGCCGGCCACCGAGGCCTCGCCCTCCGTCGGGCTAACACACTGCTGTCTCAGGTCTGGAGACGGCGTCATTCGGGGTGGAGGCCGGCTGGGAGGAGGACCGGACCTCTGCACCACCAGGAGGGTTTAAGCAAAACCACACAACAAACATGCACACATGCAAAAGCAGGGAGGGAGACAAAGACACATTAGTACACACAAAGTGATGGTTTGAGTTTTCATCGTTGGATGCTGCAACCACAAAACAGATGCTGTGAGACATCAGACGAGGAGTTCCTTTGAAGCATACCGAGGCCTTCCTTCCTGATTTATTTGGGTCCTTTTGCTGCTTTGTGCAACGAAGCTGAAGCTCTTTGTATCTTTATATATTTGTACTCATGATGTTTTAGTTGTGTAACTGAGAGTAAATGTGCTGTTTGGTCAATCAATCAATCAATTTTATTTATAAAGCCCAATATCACAAATCACAATTTGCCTCACAGGGCTTTACAGCATACGACATCCCTCTGTCCTTATGACCCTCACAGCTGATCAGGAAAAACTCCCCAAAAAAACCCCTTTAACGGGTGACTGTTGTTACCTTTGGTGGTGAGCTGGCTGATTCGCTGTGGTTGGCTTCCTCGCTGAGAGAAAGAGAAAGAAAAAGACAAGAGGTAGGAGAGAGGAAAAAGGGTGGATGTGAGCGTGAAACAAGGACAATGCAAGAGAAAGAAAAAACAGACGTGAAGAAGAGAAAAAAGCAGCAGAGGAGAGTCAAAGAGGTTTTAGTATCTCACAGTCATCACACATGCAGTTCTCAGCTCCGTCCACACGAGGGCGACACAGCTTCAAACAAACATCTACTGTATCTCAACAGGTTGACCTGCAGAGCAACATGGCAGGCAGCACATATCCAGAGCAAAACATGCACAACAACATCTACATGACGTTATAAACAAAACACAAGAGTTTTAGAAGCAAAACAGGTTACAGGTTTGAATCCCCAGATCTGTGGAGCTGCAGATACAGAAATCATATGCTCTGCCTTTTCTCAACACCTGAAGCTGCTCAGGAGCAGGAAGATTTAGAGTCCCACAAGTTCGATCGAACAGGTTGATGAAGTCTTTTGTCCCTCAGTCTGTAAACCTATTAAATCAGTAGTATGGCCTCTAACTAGCCTCAGTGTACCTGGGTCAAACACTGAATGCAACAAATTCTTCCTGGGGTCCACACAAAACGCAAAAAGAAGACAAAATATTAAATTATGACACTGTAGACAATTTGAACGCCTTTGAACACCAAATTCTAATCAGTTTATAGTTGAGTTCAAGTGGATGTTTGTGCCAAATTTGACAAATTTCCTCAAGGTGTTCTTGAGATATTGCCTTCACATGAATGAGATAGAAAACATCAGAGCGATGTTGACCTTTGACCACCAAATTGTAATCAGTTCATCCTTGACTCAAAGTGGATGTTTGTGCCAAATTTGAAGACACTCCTTCAAGGTGTTCTTGAGATATTGTGTTTAGGGGAGACTGAGTTGAATGCAAGGTCACAGTGATCTTGACCTGTGAACACCAAACTTTAATCAGTTCATCACATGAACGTATAAACCAAATACCAAAAATTCACTCAATGCTTTCTTGAGATATTACCTTTATGAGAATGAGACAAATGCAAGGTCACAGTGAACTTGACCATTGAACACCAAACTGGAATCAGTTTATCCTTGACTCAAAGTGGACGTTTGTGCCAAATTTGAAGAATCTTGTTCAAAGATTTCTCATGATATTGTGTTCATGAGAATAAGACGAATGCAAGGTCCCCATGATCTTGACCTTTGAACGCCAAAATCGAATCAGTTCATTGTTAAGTCCAAGTGGAAGTTTGTGCCAAATTTGAAGAAATTAATTTAAATGATTTTTGAGGATGTTCACAAGAATGAGATGGTTGCAAGGTCACAGTGATCTTGACCTTTGAACACCAAAATTGAGTCAACATGAATGTTTGGCCCAATTTGACGAATTCTTTCAAAGCGTTCTTGAGATATCACGTTCACAAGAATGGGACGAGCGTATGGACAACCTGAGAACAAAATGCCTCCAGTTATAAAAGCAACCAAATGGATGAATAGCTCTTACAATAATATTGTGACATTTCTGTCATAAAACTATGATTTTATTCTTGAACCACGACTTTATTTCTGCTTCTTTCTTCGTGTAGCATTACCACTCATAACAACTTTATTATTCCTCGCAGTGGTCCAGAAACACAAACAAATCTGAGGTTGTAAAAACGTATTTTGTGCTAGCTTCAGATTTAAATGATTAGTGTTCCATTCCTTTGTAGCCAAAAGCAAACACTTATCGTTCAGATAAAAACGGAGCAAAGCATCACATGCTCGTCTTGTGTGCGGCAGGTTTTACCTCTTGGCACCATCTTCTGTCTTTGCTGCTGCAGTACCACCTTTTCTGCAGTAGGGGGCGGTGTAAGGGACATTACTCTCATTTCATGTCATTAAACCTTTTTAAATCTAAAGCGTTTGACTGAAAACTTGACTTACTTCAGCTCCCGCTGCTCTTCCAGTTTGGTCATGATGTCGTTCAGGTTTTGGCTGAGCTAAGGAGACGCACGCAGGAGAGACAGACGATCAATACATCAACCGATCGTTGGTTTAATCCATCGCAGTTTGAGTGACAGTTTGACTCACCTTGCTCATTTCCCCATGGAACTTCTCCTGATGACGTGCCATGCTCTGGAATGTGTTAACATAGACGCCAACACGACTGCGCACACACACACATGATTAAACATTTAGACTGTACCATCATTAATGATTTTATAGAAGAAGAATAAAACAGGTCTCACTTGTCCCACAGTGTTGGAAGCTCGTCTTGTAGCTCCACGTTCAGCTCCTCAAAAATCTTCTGAGCTCGGCCCAGCTCCTCCTCCGCCTACGCACACACACAATAAGAATACATCTGAGCTCTGTGTGTGTGTGTGTGTGTGTGTGAGTGATACAAACTGTTTAAGAAGACAGTTTTTTGTGAGCACACCTTCATGCACATACAACACATACAGGGTTTCATAACTACGCACAAGTCTGAACAATGATGGAAAGTAAATAACAGATGTTTCTGCAACACAAAAACAACGTAAACAATAGTTTGGATCGGGGATCAAATTATCGTGAGGCTCTCTACACATGCTCATCATGACAGTAACACTGTTTTGGTTTTGGGGAGCCCGGCAGTCACTGTGTCAGATCAGGTGACTGTGGAGTCATAAAATGTTGCTGTGAGTTGGCCGACAGACATGAAACACAAACCTGACAGACACTGTAAAGATGAGCAACTGGGGAGACAA
>NC_065521.1:1714703-1760247 GCF_006386435.1 Epinephelus moara | reverse complement strand
GCTTCCCTCCCACGTCACTGTTTACGTCACACGCTGAGCTACACGTTTTGTTACTTGCTCACGCCCCCCATTGCCCCGAAAAAGGCACATTCTGTATAAAATAAAGTAGGTAGGCGGCATTTTGCTGCACTCCCCGATTTTGTTTTTATACTGCCAATGCTGAAAAAAAGACTGATTGGGCTTTCCTGCAAATTTGCACAACTCCTGTTTAAAAAGGGCTGTTGAATCATTCATTTTATTTCCAGCCTATGGCAGTGAATGAGGGTTAGCTGTCAGTCAGTAAAAATATAGTTAATACATTAAACACATAAACACAACAGAAACAAACTCTGACCATGAAAAAATGCAGAACACCATAGAAACATTTAAAATCTTCTGCCAAAGTATAAATTTGAAAAGTCACGCTGCTCTTTGAAATACGGTTGAACGACACTTTTCAGAAGTGTTCAGCACCCAACCATAAATTAGCCTTAAGTGTGTTTGTGTCCCGCTCCATGAAGTGCGCTGAGCTCTGAAGCCAACTTGACGTAGTGGCCAAACTGTTGTGCCAAAAAGGCTTTTTCCCATTGACTTACATTGTAAAAAAGAAATTTATATCAGTAAATATTTTTTTCAGCATTACAACTCCTGCAAAAGGACTTGTTTGACTATGAGCACTCAATCCATTTGGTCTGATAAGATTGTGAAAGTCTAGAGGAGCAATATTAAATAATTTTATCCCCATTGAAGTTAGCGGAGTGTTTTATTAATATTTTTGGACATTGCATCAGTTTGTTTTTCTGACCTTTTATTGATATTTTTTGGAACATATATCAATATTTTTTTCAGACATTTCATTCAATTTTTTGGCCATTTTATTATTATTTTTTTGACATTTTATTAATATTTGTTCATATTTATTCATATTTTTTCCAGATATTTTATTAATTTTTTTTTTCAGACATTTTATTCATACTTGTCGGACATTTTATGACTATTTTTGGGACACATTTAAAATATTTTTTTCGGACATTTTAATAATATTTTTCTGAAATTTTATTTATATTTGTTGTATATTTTATTAATATTTGTCAGACATTTAAAGAAAATATTTTCTGACATTTTCTTAATATTTTTCGGACATTTTAAAAATCTTTTTTTCAGATATTTTATCAATTGGACATTTTATTGATATTTTCCAAACAGGAGTCCACAAACCAATGGGGGACATCACGGTGTCTCAGTCCATTAATTTATACAGTATGGTTTGGACCAATATGGTGGACGGACATTATGGCAAATTAAAGGCAGTCATATTGGACGGAAAACTTTCCAATCTGGCAGCACTCACTAATGTAACCTGAAAACTCATTCGTCATCTTCTTCATCAGACAATAAACTCACAACGATGATCATGTGCAGAGAGCCTGTGGAGGACCGAACTAACTGATTTGGGGTGAGGAGGAGGAGGGGGGGGTCAGTGATGAACCAGAGTTTCACCTGGTTGTAGGAGAGGTTAGTCTGAGCCACCTGGTGAGCTGATATCAAACCCTGAGCCCAGCTGGGAGCCGCCATCTCCAACAGGGCTGCTGGCTAACCAACACACACCATGCAAGAGAGAGGAGGAGGAGGAGGAGAAGGAGGAGGAGGAGGAGGAGGAGGAGGAGGAAGAGGATGAGGGGAGAAAGATGGAGGAACAGAAGATAGAGAAAGAAGAAAAGCAAACAATTCAAGACAAACGCAAACATGTTAATTGGCATTCAGTAAATAAGAGCCAGTGTTAATGATACAACAACGGTTAATTAGCTCATGAATTAAAGTGGCACAGTAGATTTAAGGTGGTATGAATCATCCGAGCAACGACTAACTCACACCACCTTAAGTCAAAACCTCTCCCTTTAAACTTTAAGCAGCATAACACGCTCAAACACACACACACACACACACACACACTGCTGACACATACCATAATTCATCAGCCATAATTATGACGGCTATGTACCTCACACACTGTTCGTTACCTTGGCGATCTTGGCTTCGTCCTTCTTCTTTCCTTTCTGTAAGGAGCTGAAGTGATGCCGGGCGCTGTCGAAGTCCACCATCTTCCTGTCGCGCTTCGCTATACGAGCCTGCAGGAGAGACGTGGTCGCATTATTGCTGTTATTTATTTAGAATCAGGAATTCTTTATTTTGAAACAGACTCCAAATATCTGCTGGGCCTTGCTCATCTTTAGAGAAGGCTTGTTGGTAGAATTTACGTGGACATTTCCTGCAAGTTTTGTGGTGATTGGCTCAACAGTTATGTAGTTAGGTCTATTTATGTGAAGCCCCTTTTGAAGAGCACTGGTCAATATTTTCAAAACTCAATGAGATATCAACAAGCTTTTAACATATTTTGAAAAGCTTGGTCCAGTGTTGATCCACAGAAAATTTGGTACGAATCGCACCTAATGTTTAGGAGGAGATGTCTAAAATGTTGCTTTGCAGCACCCCCTATTGACAGATTTCAAAAGTATTTTAAATACTTGCTTCAGCACTATTATTTAACATATCTGACAAGTTTTGTAATGACTGGACAAACAATTTCCACTTGGAAAACAATTTTCTTTTTGTTTATTTTTTTGCATTTGTGGCGCTCAATGGTTATGGAGTTAGGTCTATTAGTCAGTTAAGCCACACCCTCCCAACGTTCATTGGTTAATATCTTCAAAAGACGACGAGATATTAACAAAGTTTTGATAGCTTTTGTTAAGCTTAGTCCAATGATGATGCACACGAAATTTGGTATGAATTAGACCTACAGTTTAAGATGAGATGCCAGACAATTTGGTTTTCGAGAAGTTCATAATGGCAGAAAATCTATCAGGCGACTTTGATGGATCTCGAGAGTTTTTTGTAGAGCACATTCAGCTGGACTTGTGTGTCAAATTTCAAACCAATCCAGCTTACAGTGTTGGAGTTATATCCGTTCAAAGCTGACCTTTAATGATAGCGCCCCCATCTGGGCTGATATTTCTTGGGCAGCATTTACACACAACTTTAAATTATTGGTAGAAATGTTATGTGTCTATGATATACCGTCTCACAGAAATTTGCTGAAACGTGTCTGAAGACAAATAATAAATCCGCACAAAAGCAAAAGCTTATATATCTCATTTTGTTGTTAAAGGAGAAGACAGATATCTTATTATAATAAGAAACTGAGCAAATATTGTGTAAATGGAATCCAACAAAACAAACAACAAAAAAACATACACACCTTGATATCAGGAAACTGAGCCAGGTACGAGTCCAGAGTGGTCAAAGATTTGTCTGTGAGGTTCTGGTGGTAGTCTAACCACAGAGTGTCTGTGTCCTGAAACACAAAAACACAGTTACATCATCGTTAACTCTTCATAAAAATACAAATGTTCTCACTAAAATCAAAGATCTCTTTGTATTTTCAGTTTGTTTTCAATTTGATGGGTTTTAGTGTCAGCATTAAAAAAAAATAAACGTCCAGTGTGTAAGATTTAGAGGGATTTAGTGGCATCTAGTGGTGAGGACTGTAAACTGCAACCAGCTGAAACTTCTACCAGTTAGAAAAGGGGTATACAACTTTAAATGGCTGTATACTGTAACCGTAAAACATGTTTGTCTTTAAAAAAAAAAAAAAAAAAAAGCCAAAATGTCATCATTTATCACAGCCAGAAACTGTAAAAACAGAAATTATCGTTGGATTTTCAAATTTTCAACAGTCCTTGGACACATCATGTGTGACGTAAGCGTCCGTCAGAAAAGACAAAACCAAATCTAAGCTTAAAATAGTGATAATTTACCAAAATCACTTTATTCTATGTCTCTTTTATAAGTTGACCAAAAAAATTTAAAATAATCTTGTTATTTGTCATGTTGCTGTAAATCAGTCGTAGACTACACCATGTAAATTTGAGGCAAATCCAACGATAATTGTTGTTGACAAGTCTTACTTCCTGTTGCAAGTTGGTGGCGCAATCACCATGACATGTTATGTGTATGTAGTTGGCTTTGGGCCTCGAGCCTCATGAAACAAGTGAAATGTGGAGCAGATTGGAGCATGTATGATGGAGTTACAATCCACTTCCTGTTTGGTGGCGACACATGGAACTTTGACAGCTCGCCACGGTCACACCGACAAAAACTTAAGCTTTAAGCAACTTTTGATTTCCAAGGTCTAAAGATGGTACAGGCAAAAAATGCACTGAAATTGCACAGTAATTTCAAAATGGCTGTCTCGCTGTTGGGTTTAGGGCATGGCTGCTTCGTAAAGTTTTTGTTGGTGCAACATGGTGATCTCCATAGACGAAGACCTGCTCCCTTTGTGGATATAAACGTAACACACAGATTCTTATTTTCAGGTGATTATAAACTAAAGAAAACAAACTTATTATATTATATTCAATTTCTGACAATATATCCCCCTAAATCCCTCACACTGGACCTTTAAAACAGATGTAGTGGAGTATAAAATACGATATTTGTATCTGAGATATAGTGGAATGGAGGGAGAAAGTATCATAAAATAGAAATACTCATGGAAATTACCTCGAAATTGTGCTCAATAATCAGCCGATCAATCAGTATAAAACAATCTGATATTACGTTTCTATAACACAAACATTCTAAATGGGTCCCCTCTTAGTTTTCTTGGTGGCTGACAGGAAGTAAACAGGGACCAAAGCTGTTACCATAACAAAGAAATGGTCCGCAGCCAACTGGTCTGGTCTAGAACCAGCCACTACTTCCTCTACCGCAGCCTCAAACCAGTGTTTCCCACATGAGGCCAGACTGGAAACCAGAATAACCGACGCTGTGGGAAACACTGGGCGCTGATCTGCCTTTTACCTCCAAGTTATTGTCCATCTCCTTCTCTATCATCTCCTTCAGGGCGAAAGGAGAGACGCATGCAGTTGAGAAAAAGAAAGTGTGTTAGCAGGTAGGAAAGGAAGGAAAGGACACAGAAAGAAGGAGGCAGGGAAGTGAATCATGGAATTTAAATCATTTTGGGTGAGTTTGGCTGATGAATTTGGGGAGGAACCTGACGTTTAAAATTTTAATTATTTAAAGAAAAAAGGTATAAAAGTCCTCCTGACCCAAACTGGAGATATCTATATATATCATGTTCATGTGACTGATGAGGTCACAGTGACCTTGACCTCTGACCACCAAATTCTAATTGATTCATCCTTGACTCCAACTGGAGGTTTGTGCCACATTTGAAGAAATTCCCTCAAGAATTCTTGAGTTACTGAGTTCACAAGAATGAGACAGATGCAAGATCACAGTGACCTTGACCTTGGATGTAAGAAGAAAATAATGTGTTAATGTCAATGATCACTTCTTTTACAGTACCCAAGTGTTTGCTGGTCTCACCTCTGTCAACGAGTCCATCTCCTCTTTGCCAAACCACTCGGGTTCATACATGTCAGCGAGACAGTCCTGAAGCCGCCGAGACGCGTCGTGCATCGCTGAAACACAAACGCACCATTACATACGAGAGGATCAGCCACAATCACATCTGCCTCCCTGTCCAGCCTCTTTGTGTCACAGTTAAAAGTACAGTAAAACAGAAACTGGTGCTGCTGTAATTTATTTATAATGTTCGATCATGGTCGGGTGTTGAAGCATCCAGTTACGATCACACTCACTTTTCACCGCTACCAGGTAGGCTTTCAGGTCTTTCTGCAGTTTGGTGCCTTCTGTCTGAAGAAACAAACACAGCCGGTAAGAAAACATGATGGAGTAGAAAACAAAGGACTTAAAACTAGAACGTCATTTGAGCTGAGTCGAGTCTTAAAGGTCCAGTGTGTGATCTGGTCCATCCCAGCTGACTACCAATGTCTTTGAACGTTGATATTGGCTTAAATATAGGTTGTCAAGTCGGGTGAACAAAATTCAATGTCAGAATGGCGTCGAATTTCAATTTGATGTAGAATACTGACAACAGATGACGTTCATATTTTGTTGGTTTAATGTTGTGTTGTAAAGAAACCAAAATCCAATGTCCTCCAAATGTCTCACGCCATCGTCAACTCAATTTTTATTCCAAATAAAATTTAACGCCTGTCAAACATAGGTCCAACGTCTTTCTGATGTATTGATGTCCAGTGCCAGCTGGTCTGGAGAGGAAGAGACCTGTGTGGATAATTCAGCTCCTGGTAAAAACCTCCTGAACACTGAGCAATGAAGGAATTCTAACCAGGAGCTGGTTGCAATCTGCAACTCTCACCACTGGATGCCACTAAATCCCCGTAAATCGTACACACTGTTCCTTTAAATATCTCAGGAAAGGGAGTAAAATACTACTTCTTTTTGATCAGCTCTCTAAAAAAAACCCCAGAAATTCCTTCGCATGTCAGGGGATTTCGTCATGTGCTTGGAGTAAAACTGGGCTTTTAAAGAATCAAATCATGACTACAAAGAGGACGAAAATGTCTCCTCACCATCTGCTTGTTGAAGTTGGCCACCATCTCCTCAAAGGCAGCGTCTCGGGTCTCATCTGCTTTGCCGAGCTTCTGCAGGACCTGCAGAGGAGACGACACACAATCAGTATATTAATCAATCAATATATTTGTCTGTGTAGCTTCATTTCATTCACAGTGCTTTATTCAGATCTATAACTGGAGGCATGTATCGGGCTATTTTCAGGCCGCCTGTCAAAGCCATGTGTCTCCGCCACGTCTACCAGCTGTGTGTGTGATTCAGAGCGGAGAAACACTGGTCCAGTCTGAGGCGTTCAGTTGTGTTCACAATCACCAGAAATACTTTTTTGTAAGGCACAAGAGAGGCATCTTGTCTTTAAAACTGGCATATGGAGGTCAAAGGTCAAAGCCTCAGTGACCTCATGACACATGTAAAATGATCTTACATGACAAGAGAAATATCAGGACACCAACACAAAGATCAGCACTTGTTCCTTTGAGACAATCAACAGCATGTAAATCCTGTTGACGAAAATGTTTCAGCTTCCAGATTTTTGGTTTTATTTGCATTTCCTAGGATGGTGAAGGCTTACCCTGACATGACTTGTCTAAGCCTAACCAATCCAACCAACAAAGGCAACAAATACCAGCCAATCAGAGAGGGAGTAGGGCGGGTTAGTCTTTGCTGACAGCAAATTGCATCGTGCACAAGCGGCAACCTCTGGGGCTGAAAAATTAAATGTGCCAAAAAGCTGGAGTTCCTCTGATGACCAATTGAGGCTGGCTGCAAGAACGATTCAGTCCCATTAGACCCCCATGTTACAGTGTCCAACTTTACAGCTGAAATAAACATATTCACAGCCTGGTACCATGCCTTCGCTGACTGCAAATCACATCATGCACAAGTGACAACCTCCAAGGCTGAAAAATGCAGCCAACACGGAAGTGCCAAAAAGCTGGAGTTCCTCTGATGACCAGTTCAGGGTGGCTGCAAAAGCGAGTCAATCCCCACAGACCCCCATGTTACAATGTCCAACTTTACAGCAGAAATAAACATGTTTACAGACATGACAATCAGTCCCAAGACATTCTGTCAGTATAGGATGATTCTGCAGCTCAGATTCAAGGCTCCATTACAGACTGCAAAAACTACAATAAAACTAATGATGAGTGAAAACATCCTCTGCATCATAACAGGATCCAACATCATACCCGCTGCCTCACATAGCACCTGAACTCCACATAACAGCATGCCATTCATGTTAAAGGTAATCTGTGGTGTCCTACAGCAGAACTAACTGCAGAGTTAGAGATCGAACACAGAGTGAAAGCGACCACACGACCCTGAGGAGAAGAGGTCTCATCACCTGAAATGATTAAAATCACCTGTGTGGTGTGTTCCTGATAATCAGTCCTGTTTTAAGCTTGATGAAGATGCATTTGATGATTAGCTAAAAATTTGATGTGACTGCAGTGACAGGAAGCTACTGATAAAAGATGGAGATCTGTAAAAATATATTTTCAGTTTTTAACATTTTGCAGTTCAATGCATGTATTATTGTAATAATGTATTATTCTTTTATTTTGTGTTATATTTTTAGATGATTTATAATATAATTTTTTTCACATTTGTCTCTTTTTTAAGATTATTTTATTATATTTATTTAACATTTCATATTTTTCTATATTTTTAGATTATTTTATATTTATTTTTAAATATTTATTTTCAAATGTGTTTTCATTATATATATTTTATTTATATTTATTTGAATATGTTTTTATTTTAATTGGTTCTTATTATGTGTTTATTTATTATTATTTTATGTTTTACCTTCCCTTATTATTTTTCATATTTGTCTCTTTTTTTAATATATTATTATTTTTATTTTTCCATCATAAACCTGTCTATATTTTAGATTATCATAAATGTATTTTTAAATATTTATTTTTTAATATATTTTTGTTTTATTTTAATTTTTCATGTTTATATATTTTTATTTTATGTAACTGTTTCCTTTTTTAACCTTCCCTTTATTTTTTAGATTATTTTATTTGATATGTTTATATTGTTTTAATTTATTTATTTTTTAATTTATTTTCATATTTGTCTCTTTTTTTAGATTATTTTATTATATTTATTTTTTACATCTTACACTTTTCTATGTTTTAAGATTATTTTAATTTTATTTAAAAATACTTATTTTTTCAATGTTTTTCATTTACTTGTTTGTTATTAAATGTTTATTTGTTGTTATTTTATGTATGTGTTTTCATTTTTAACTTTCCTTTGTCATTATATTATTTCATTATATTCATTTTTACATGTTTTATTTTCTATGTTTTTAGATTATTTCATTTATATCTTTAAATATTTACTTTTAAGTATGTTGTTTAAAAAACTTTATTAACTGTTCATTTTTTACCTTCCCTTATTATTTTTAACATTTGTCTCTTTTTTAGATTATTTTCTTATATATTATTATTATTATTATTATTATTATTATTATTATATCATTGTTTGATTTCAGCCTTTTATTTATTTTTATTTTTTTGGCAATTTTATTTAGATTTTCTAAGGAAAAGTTACATCAGATATTTCTTTTACTGGTCTGATAATTTCCTCGGTTGCATATTAAATAATAAAAAACAAATAATATTATAATATAAGACAGTAACAGTTTGTAGTAGTTTTTTTGTTTTTGGCATCAGTTCCACATGATATTTTAACTATATGAATTATTATATATCTTTATTAACTGTCTGTATCTCTGTTCCCAGATAAATGTTAACCGGTGTTGGATGAGGTGAAGCAGGGATTAGAGAAAGACAAGAAATCAATACGTTTGTTTCTTGCTGTTCACTGGACAAGGTCACCGGCTAATCTGAGCCTCCACCATCAGCACCACCTGCTGCCCTAATCCTGTGACGGATACACAAACCACGATCAACACGGCGACAGGGACTTCCCCTCTGCTGCAACACACACCTGCTCACAGAGCGTCCACACACTCACACTTCATATCAACCAGAGCCTGTTTACACCACCCAGTCCTTCATTACAAACACTATCAGCTAAATGTACTCAAAGTATTAAAATTAAAGTACGTGTTGTGCAGTAAAATGTCTCCTGTGACTGATATCTGATTCTCAGTGACACTTTTAGGTGTTTAATCCTGAAGCATCAGTGTTAGAGCAGCATGTTACTGTTGCAGCTGTTCGAGGTGGAGCTAGTTACTTTATTTACAGTTAGCTAGTTTAGTCCAGTGGTTCCCAACCTCAGGGTCCGGCCCTTCCAAAGGGTCACCACATAAATCTGAGGGGTCATCACGTGATTAAAGGAAAAGACGGGTAAAAGACACCAAGACCTGATACACAATACAGTGTTTCCAAATGGCATTGTTCTTAGCGTCTCTTTATTACTGTTTGTGTTGTTTTTTTCACGACTGCGTGTTTTGGACTGTGAAGCTGAGGCATACTTGTTGTACAGCGGGATCCTCAGACCGCTGGGATCACTTTGAACAGGAGGAAGACACTGGCGGTGGGCCGGGGAGAGCAGAAGTCAAAGCTGAGGAAGCAAGCAGGGCTAAATGCTAAGCGAAAGGCTACGCCACACAAACAACTGCTCCTGACTATCCATCTCGCAAACGTACGATCCCTTTCCAACAAGATGGATGAGCTGATACTGAGAGTAGTATCGCAGCGAGCCACAAAGAACAGTTTCATCCTGATTCTAACTGAGACATGGCTGAACCAAGCTAAAGGCTAAGCTAAAGGCTACGCAACTGCTGCTCCCTACCATCCTTCTCACAAATGTACAATCCCTCTCTAACAAGGCGGACCAGTTAGTACCACAGGTAGCATTACAGCAGGGCACACGGAACTGTTGCATCCTGATCCAAATACATGCAAGCTAAGCTAAAGGCTATGTCAAGCTAAAAGCTAAGCTAAAGGATATGCCGCTCAAACTGAAGCTCCCACAATTCTTCTCGCTAACGTATGATCCCTTTACAACGAGATAGATGAGCTACTACTGATGGTAACATTGCAGCAAGGCACAAAGAACTGTTGCATCCTGATCCTGAAACACAGCTGGACAGCATCACTCCTGACAAGCTTGCTAAAGGCTATGCCAAGTTTAAAGCTAAGCTAAAGGCTATGCCACAAAAACTACAGCTCCCAACCATCCTCCTTGCAAACGTATGATCCCTTTACAACAGGATGGACGAGCTTTACGAAGGGTAACATCGCAGCGAGGCAGAAAGAGCTGTTTCATCCTGATTCTGACTGAGATGTAGCTGAACCAAGCTAAAAGCTAAGCTAAAGGCTACATCACACAAACTACCACTGCCAACCATCCTTCTCACAAACATGCAATCCCTTTCCAATAAGACGGACAAGGTAGTAATGAAGGTGACGTCGCTTGATTCTGACTGAGGCATAGCTGAACCGCAACATTCCTGAATGACTAAGCTGAAGGCTAAGATGAGCTAAAAGCTAAGCTAAAGGCTACATCACACAAACTACCACTCCCAACCATCCTTCTCACAAACATGCAATCCCTTTCCAATAAGACGGACAAGGTAGTAATGAGGGTGACGTCGCTTGATTCTGACTGAGGCATAGCTGAACCGCAACATTCCTGAATGACTAAGCTGAAGGCTAAGATGAGCTAAAAGCTAAGCTAAAGGCTACGCCACACCAACTACAGTTACCGACCATCATTCATGCAAACCTACAAACCCTTTCCAACAAGGTGGACGAGCTTTACTGAGGGTAACATCGCAGTGAAGCACAAAGAACTGTTGCATCCTAATCCTGAGACATGCAAGCTAGGCTAAAGGCTACGCCGAGCTTAAAGCTAAGCTAAAGGCTGTGTCACGCAAACTACAGCTCCTTTTCCTCCCTTTCCAACAAGAGAGCTAGTACTAAGGGTAACAGCGTAGCAAGGTAAAAAAAACAAAACAAAAAAACAATTGCATCCTGATTTTGACTGAGACGTGACTGAACCAAGCTAAAAACTAAGCTAAAGGCTACGCCACACAAACTGCCACTCCCAACAATCACTCGCAAATGTATGCACCCTTTTCAAGAAGATGGACGAACTAGTAATGAGGGTAACATTGCAGTGAGACACAAAGAACGGCTATGTCTTGATTCTGCTGAACCGCTACATTCCTGATCGACTGAGCTAAAGGCTAAGATGAGCTAAAAGCTAGGCTAAAAGCTAAAGGCTGGATCACACAAACTACAGTTCCTGATCATCCGTCCCGCAAACATACAACCCCTTTCCAATGAGACAGACGAGCCAGTACTGAGGGTAACATTGTAGTGAGGCAAAAAAAACCAACTGCATCCTGAGACATGGTTGAACCAAGCTAAAAGCTAAGCTAAAGGCTACGTCACACAAACCACGACTCTTGACCATCATTCTCACAAACTTATGAACCCTTTTCAGCAAGATGGATGAAATAGGAATGAGAATAACATCGCAGCAAGGCAGAAAGAACTGTTGCATCCTGATGCTGAGACATGCAAGCTAAGCTAAAAGCTACGTCAAGCTAAAAGCTAAGCTAAAGGCTACGTCACACAAACTACAGCTCCCAACCATCCTTCTCACAAATGTATGAACCCTCTCTAACAAGATTTACAAGAATTACTTTGTAAAACAAAAATAAAAGGTAATTATTTTGTTAATCATTTTATTTCTATCATTTATTGAGTTTAAATAGAAAATTCAAATCTTTTGTTAAAGATATTTTAATCAGTGGAATCTATTAAAATCCAACCTATATTTGGACGACACAACTGGTGGATCCTTTCAGGCCTCGGTGTCTGTCGGCTCATTGTGCACCATTATAATGCATTATGGTGCATTCAGGTGATTCCCATAAAGTTTGGAAAGATCATGTGACCACACAGCGATTCCCTGTGTATCCAGGTATTACTTACAGTGTAGGTGAAATGGGACATACTTAAATTCACCACTGTAATTGTGTGTGTGTGTGTGTTCACTGCTGTTCGCCACCCGTCGGTGTTCAGTTTCAACCCCCAAAAATAAACCCGCAGCTCACACACAGGCAGTTTGTGGGGTATTAAGAGTGATGAGGAGGAGACGCGGCAGGGCTATACATAGATACAACCCCCTACACACACACACACACACACACACACACACACACACAGAGCCCCGCCCACAGCTATGAGGCATGCTGGGAGTCCTCAGAGGGAGGGGGGGACAGGTGTGCAGGCTAACAATGAGGTTTGATGACTTTAGATTCAAATTACTGATCGTAGAAAGAACTTTATTTCTCAGTGATTATTCAATCATCACGGCCGACTGCTTCACTCTTTATAATCCTTTATCTAGATCAAATAATAAAAATAATTTTGTGTAGAAAAACACTGACGTAGCATTTACAGGCAGTAGATTAATTAATACAATGTATTTTTGTTTTACAATATATTTTCATATTATAACATTTTTTATCATGTTTTCACGACATGTTTTCACGTTTTACGTCATAATTTCATGTTTTTATGACATATTTTCATATTCTTACAAGTTTTTTAATGTTTTTACAACATGTTTTCATGTTTTTACATCATAATTTCATGTTTTACGACAATTTCATGTTTTTACAACATGTTTTCATGTTTTTACGAAATAATTTCATGTTTTTACATGTTTTCATGTTTTTACAACATGTTTTCATGTTTTTATGTCATAATTTCATGTTTTACGACAATTTCATGTTTTTACAACATGTTTTCATGTTTTTACGACATGTTTTCATGGTTTTACGTCATAATTTCATGTTTTTATGACATATTTTTGTTTTTATGTTTTTTTTTACTGTTTTTACAACATAATTTAATGTTTTTATGACATATTTTCATATTCTTACAAGTTTTTTAATGTATTTACAACATGTTTTCATGTTTTACGTCATAATTTCATGTTTTTATGACATATTTTCATGTTTTTACAACATTTTCATGTTTTTACGACATATTTTCATGTTTTTACGACATATTTTTCATGTTATAACAAAGTTTTCTTGTACAAAAAAAGGTAAACACTTTTCTTATGAAAAACAAGAAACTTCTTGTTATAACAGTACACTTATTTATCTTGTTATAACGTGAAACCTTTAATGAATAAATGAAACTTTTCCTGTTATTACAATATGCACTCCAAATAATAATCCACTGGTTCAGCTTTAATAAATTAGGATAACAATTTCCATCTTATTTAGTAGTTCCAACTCCGCCCATTATTGAGTCTTGAGTCTTTCATATTCTCACGAACTCCATTAGTTGAGTACAACCAACATGATCTGCTTTGACCACTAGTTGAACCAATTTAATATCTATTCAGAAATTGTGGTGATATTTGGTGGTCAAATTATTTTATTTAAGGTATTCCAACTTATCCAATTTAATTGAGCCTAGTCTCACTTCGAAGTCATTGAAATCCAGCACGTGGGCAGTGACTTGCAGCGTCAGGAAACGATGACAAAATGCATCCTTTAACGTCGGCATGATACGTGGTCTGTTGGCATTATAATTTAACAGTGCCCGGTGGCGTCAGGGGGAAACACGGCGGGACAAGGATGAAGGTTGGCGTGAAGGATGGCGGATGGGTCCAACAAACACTTTCACCTAAGAGAGCGGTGTTAGCGTGACGCAGTGTGCAGGGATGATTTGGGAAAGAAACGTGGCCTCAGGAGGTGAGTTCAGGCTCCTTTGGGTGTCGAGAGGGGAGGTTGGTGTCGTGGGGTCGTCGCTCTCTGACTCCCAGCACCACTCCGGGCCTCCGGCTGCTCTCTAAAGGGCACCACCTCCCCCCTCCGTCACCGCACTCATCCGGATTCCACAGAGGGGAATTCTCCCAGCATGCCCTGTGGCACAGCTGAGTGGTTCATGAGCGGGTGACATTACATCACTATGACAACCACGGTGTCAGCTGGTCTGAATCAGATTATTACTTACAGTGAAATACGAGAAGTCGTTGTACTAAGAACCTCTCATGGAACAGAAATATGGAAGTTTCGTTTATGCTTCAGACTTCACGCCAGCTTCACAACGTCAACGCTCAGGTGATTTGTCTCTCACGAGCTCTTTTTCTTTCTTTACTCAACGACAGGTTTTTTGTTGGGACTCAAACACGCACTTCAGAACAGCTAAAAACATTTTGGCATTTAGATGTGTTTGGCTAAAACTGCAAACCCCTCGTCATAACAGTAATCTCTTTATTTTAGAAAAATGAGAATTTATGAGATTATTGTATCATTAATTAATTTAGGAAAACGAGCTTGTTACAAACAAACAAACTGAAAACAAGAATTTACATGATTATTATGTCATGAACTCAGAAAAAAACATGAGTATTCTGCTATTATAATCTCTGTGATTTAGAAAAAAGAGAATTTACGAGATTATTATTAATTTAGGAAGACAAGAGCAGATTTTTTTTTCATGATGACTTTTCTAAAAAAAAAACATTTCTCATAATTGTCACATATTAATCTAATTAATTCAGAAAAAACAGGCACATTTTTTTTATAAAAACCTTTCTCAGAATTCCGAGATAATCTTGTTAAACAAAAAAAAAGAAAAAAGAATTTCAAAATTATTATCTTGTTAACTCGGAGAAAAAAGGGGGATATTTTTTTGGTGAAAACTCTTCTCATAATTCTGCGATAATATTCCTGTGATTTAGAAAAATGAGAATTTACGAAATTATTATCTCATTAATTTAAGAAAACAAGTGCAACATTTTTTACAATAACAAGATTATTATCTTGTTAACTCGGCAGAAAACATGAGATTTTTTTCCATGGCAGCTTTTTTCATAATTCTGAGATAATCTGGAATTTGGAAAAAGGTGAGTAGATTTTTTTTTCCAGGAAAACATTCTTATAATTCAGAGATCGCTATCTCTAACTTTTCTCATAATTCTGAGAGTAATCTTGGTAATTCAAAAAAATTACGTCGTATGTAGAGGTGGAAAGTCCATGACCAAGCGTCAGTATGTGACGAGGTCAGAGTGAGAATGTGTTGGTCTGGAGGGAGGTAGAGGCGTTTCCCCCTGACGCTGCTGAGCGCCATTAAACTAGAACGGCAACCGGCCACATATCATGCCGTCACTAAAGGACACCTTTTTTGCATTGGTTTCTGCCAAGCGACAACTTCAGAGTGAGACCGGGCTCTCTTAAACCAACACAATCCGAAATAATGTTTATGTCTCCCACATCACATCTCTGATGATTAAATTAAAGAAAAATGCAGTTTGGTGCTGCGGTGTGTAAAGAGGGCAGAGGAGGAGAAGAGGAGCGCGTTGCTTTGTTATTTTACTTATTCAGACAACAGTGTTTTTCAGTCTTGTATTAAGTCGATTTAAATAACTCAGTCACGTTTTTAAGAAACATAATCTGAAGCTTAAATCTGCTAAATGTCAACTAATCTATCTAAATGTGTTTTATGTCTTTGTTGTGACTTCCAGGAGTTTATAGCTGGAGAGTACAAAGACAAAGTAAGCCGGTGCAGTGTTGGACGAGGTGGAGGGTGGAGAGGGTGGAGAGGGTGGAGGGCGGCGTGCCAGCAGACAGACAGCTGAAGCCGACACTCCCCTCCTCCACCTCAGCCGGCCTTCAGAGGGAAGATGATACTCTGACCTTCCTCTTTACTCCCAGCTCTGCGACTCAGCGGCTCAGTATGGCCTGAGTGTCCGTCACACCCGCCTCTACATGCTGCTTTTGTGTCGGACTTAAAGACTGAAGAGTTAAATTTGTTCTTTGTTCCTCGAGATAAACGTCCACGAAAGAGTTTATGATTCCCGGGGACACATTTTAGGGGTAACAAGTTCATACATCCAAATTCCTGCAGCAGAACCAAAGAAATGTTTGAGCATCCGTCAACCAAACTCTTTATGATTTTTAGAGTGTTTTTCAAAACAGAATATAAAGATTTTTCTTTTGCCTAAAACAGTCCAATTGGGTCCAAAATACCCTCATGTCCAGTCCTAACCCTGCTCTCTCATGACCTTTGACCCCTCTCACCACAACCTCTGTGGCCTTTTTGAACCAACTATAACAGAAACGCATTCTTCTTCCCAGATTGGGAACTCTTACTGCTATCTTCTGTCAGAAAATTGGCATCTGGATTAACGAAAGCGGTGTGACATTTAAGGTGAATATGGTGCTGAGAGTTGTGCTGCTTATATTTTATAAAGAAGAAGAAGAAGTGGTATTAAACACTTCCTGTTGAGCTGAACAATGCTTTGATTAGTTTCAATAAGCAGATACTGGTTTTGTAAAAATGGATGATGCACATACGAACCATTGAAATCTTAACTGGTGTTTTTCAGCCCTCTTTTCCCACGTTTTTGTGTCGAAGTGATAATGGGCGGGAAGTGTTAAATACCACTTTGGTTCTTCTTCTTCATAAAACATGAGCAACATAACTCACCTTAAATGTAACACTACTGTCGTTAATCCAGATGCCACTTTTCTGACCGAAAATAATAGCGGCAGCAGGACCCAATCTGGGAAGAAGAATGCATAAATGAATATTCTGCGCAGTTTAAGAGGTAAAATCCCCTTAAACTTAATAAAAAGTGTCAGTATTGTTTGAAAGGTAATTTTTTTTTTTTAACCCTTAAAACCGTGGAAAACCCATTAATAAGACAATATACACCTTAACACTTAAATAATTATTAAGGGATTAGCCAAATAATCTAAATTAATCTGTAACGGAAGTTTAACATTAGTTTTTAAGTGTTCAACTGTCAACCAAACCCCTTAAATTTTACCTCACAAACCCTTACATTAACCCTTTAACGGTTCCACTTTAACTGTGGAATATTCTCTACAGTTTAAGAGGTAAAATGCCCTTAAAATTTGAATAGACCTGTAACATTGAACAAGTAACAAAAGTCACTTTAAGTCAGGGTTTTTTTTAACCCTTAGAACTGTGTAAAACCCATTAATAAGACAATATACACCTTAACACTTAAATAATTATTAATGGATTTACCAAATATTTTAAATGAATCTGTAACGCAAGGTTAACATTTGTTTTTAAGTGTTCAACTGTCATTATGAAACCAAACCCCTTAAATTTTACCTTCCAAACCATTACATTGACCCTTTAACAATTCAGATACTTGTATGGGTGCTCTGTGCACTTTAAGGGATTATAAAGTATTGTAATATGGCCTACACATGAATATTCTCCACAGTTTAAGAGGTAAGATGTCCTTAAAATTTGAATAGACCTGTAACATTGAACAAGTAACAAAAGTCACTTTAAGTCAAGAGTGTTTATAAATGTATAATGTGTTATTAATTGTTTTAAAAAAAAAAACTTGATTAAAAGTGACTTTTGATTGTTCAGTGTTACTGTATTGAGCCCAGTTTGAGGTTGAGGTCATTTTAAGGGGATTTTACCACTCAAACTGTGCAGAATATCAGTTTATAGGCTGTATTATAATACCACATAACCCCTTAAACTGTGCAGAGAGCCAATTAAAAGTACCTTAATTGGTAAGAGGTCAATTTAAGGGTTTGTAAAATAAAAATATAAAGAGACGTTTACCTTTAGTTGAAGATTATTTTAAAATATTTGGTAAATCCCTTAATAATTATTAAAGTGTTTAAGTGTGTAATGTGTTATAAATCCGTTTTAAGGGTTTAAAACAAACCCTTTGATTTAAAGAGGCTTTTGTTACTTGTTAAATGTTACAGTCAATTTAAATTTTAAGGGGATTTTACCTCTTAACTATGCAGAATATGCATTTACGAGCCATATTACAATACAACATAACTTCTTAAATTGTACAGAGAACCCAATAAGAGTATCTTAATTGTTTCAGGGTCAATTTAAGGGTTTGTGAAGTAAAAATTAAAGGAGATGTTTACCTTTAGCTAAAGACTAACTTAAAATATTTGATAATCCCTCAGTAATTATTTGAGTGTTGAGGCATGTATGGTGTTCTTAATGGATTTACTGCATACTTTAAGGGTTTTTAAAACACCCTTTATTTAAAGTGATTTCTTAAACTTTAAGGGGATATTACCTTTCAAATAATACTGACACAAATCTATCTCCGTACATTGATGTAGCATTAAAGTACAGGGCGGATGGATAAGCTGTTGCTCAACAAAACATAGTTCCCCTAAAACTTTTTTTTTTTAACATTTATATTACGGACACTAAGCTATGCTCATCGCCTCCACACAGACATGAGAGAGACATCGCACTTCTTTTCCAGCACTTGGAAGAAAGCAGATAATATTTCACTCTAACACTCAGCAGGTCCCTTAACCAAACCACACTGTGCCATTTGACATTTTTAGAAAGTATGTCTTCCGTAACTGAACGACAGACTTTGAATAAGAGAAGAAGACTGTCTGAAGTGTGGATCTCTACTTCAGGAGGTTTAGAAATATGTGCAGCTGCCACGAGGAATGAGCAGATACTCATCAGAGGAGCGTTGAGGAAGGATGGGTTAGAGTTACAAACGTCCACCAAAAGCCATGAGTCTTTTTTGAGGGGGAGGTTTTAAACTGGAAACACAGGCAGCAGGAAGACGCATAAAGACAAACAAAGTGAGAATAATAAGAGGTTTACATCTGTGTGACTGACTGACAACACTCCTGGTGTGGCACTGTGGTGATTAGAGGGTAAGACCTCAGCAGGCTTAAGCAACAAGAGTGATTAGGACAGACAATAATAACTCTGAGACAGAGAGCTCCACACAGACCGTGGATCAGGTTTTATTCTGTCCTTAAGGCTGCTTCTCAGTTTACATGATACGTTCCTCCTTATTTAATAAGTCCTCATTCTTTCTTACTGATCTAAACTCATAACAGTCTCCAAACTGAGGTTGTATGACTCCGCCGACCAGTCCAGTGTCTCTGACAGTCTCCATCCATGTCAGTGAAAACATGGATGCTTCACACACAGAAGATCTATACAATCAGCACAGTCTCAAGATTAGAGTCACCAATTCAGTATCTGACCAAATGTCTCCCCTTCTGTTCCTGAGACATGACGTTAAAACATGATGTCGTCACAGTCAAGCTGACCTTTGACCTTTTGACCTTCATTATTATATCCTGTTAGACATTTGTGTGACGTTTTGTCATAATTAGCGCATGAATTCTTGGATTATGGCCAAAAACATCTTGTAAGGTCACTGTGACCTCTGACCACCAAATTTTAATCAGTTCATTGTTGAGTCCAAGTGAACATCTGTGCCCAATTTGAACAAATTCCTTCACTGTTTGAGATATCTCATTCACAAAAATGAGACTGTCAAGGTCACAGTGACCTTGACCTTTGACCACCAAAATCTAATCAGTTTATTATTGAGTCCAAGTTAGAGTTTGTGCCAAATTCCCTCAAGGGATTCTTGAGATATCATATTCACATGAATAACACAGACAAGGTCACAGTGAACTTGACCTTTGACCTATGACCACCAAAATACAATTAGTTTGTCGTTGAGTCCAAGTGGACATTTGTGCCAAAGTTTGAGAAATTCCCTCAATGTACTTCTGAGATATCGCATTCATGAGAATTAGATGGATGCAAGGTCACAGTGACTTTGGACCACCAAAGTCTAATCAGTTCATCGTTAAGTACGAAATTCGAAAAACATCCTGCTTACGCCTTCTTGAGATATCGTGTTCATGAGAATGCAACTGATGAGGTCACAGTGACCTTAACCTTTGACCACCCAATTCTAATCAGTTCATCCTTGAATCAAAGCAGATTTTTGTGCCAAATTTGAAGAAATTCTCTCAAGGTGTTGTTGGGGTATCACATTTACAAGAATAAGACAGATGCAAGGTCATGGCGATCTTGACTTTTGACCGCCAAATTGTAATTAGTTCATCTACAACTCCAAGTTGACATTTGTGCCAAATTTGAAGAAATTCCCTTAAGAATTCTTGAGTTATTGAGTTCACAAGAATGAGACAAATGAGGTCACAATAACCTTGACCTTTGACCTATGACCCCCAAAATATAATCAGTCCATTGTCGCCGAGTAGTTCTAGCTACTTCTTGCTAATTGAGGGTCGGTGTGCTGATGAAATGTTCACGGACTAAGAAACAAGAATCCCTTAAAATACAATCACATAATCCTAATACACACCCAAAAACACGATAGTTTGTTATTGTAGTAAAACACCCTTTAATTTTAAAGTTAATCATAACCAAACCACCTTAATTTGTAAAGCCCAAGATGAATTTACTGATGCCCAAATTATCAATTTAAGGTGTTTACCTTAACTTTGCTTCAAATAAGAAGCAAATTCAGGTGTCTTTCTTGCTTGTTAAGGGGTTTATTTAATGCACTATTTACAGATTGCAATACATTCAGGGGATTAAATTGGGTTTATGTGTAGATTAAAGTGAGTTTAAAGGGTAGAAACCCCTTAAAAAATATCAAGTTTTGTTAAAGCCATTCCTGATTTTCACCTAATTACATATTAAGCCTCCTTTAAGGCATGGGCCAAAGTGAATAGATGGCTTTCATGTTATTTTGAAAATTTTAAGGGGATTTTACTCCCTAAACCCCTTCGACCTCAATAAATACATTAATCAATTCAAAAAACACCATTAAAAGTGCATTAATTGTTGTTATAGAGTCAATTTGAGGGTTTGTCAGATCACAACTTTCCCCTTCAGATTCATTTAAAATATTTGGAAAATCCCTTAATCATTATCAAGGTGTATACTGTGCTATTAATAGTTTTTCTGCACAGTTTTAACAATTTTTAAAACACCCTTGACGTTAAGTGATATTTGTTATGTGTATGTCACAGGGTTAACCTTAGTTTTGAGGTTGAGGTCAATATAAATTTTAAGGGGATTTTACCTTTTAAACTGTCCACAATATTTACGTAAAGGCTATATAACAATACATTATAATCCCCTAAATCATGCAGATAACCCAATAATTGTACCCTGATTGTACCTTTGACTTAAAGTTGCTCAGTGTTAATGGGTTGACCCCATTTTTGAGGATGAGGTCAATTTCAGTTTTAAGAGGATATTACCCCTCAAACCGTGCTTGACATTTATCCGTGGCTATATCACAATCCAGTATAAGCCCTTAAACCATGCACAGGACCCCCAAAAAGTACCTTAACATATCATATACAGGCTATAGTGTTAGTAAGGTGCAGATTCAGCGGTGGCTTGGTTAAATGTCACAGGGTTGACCCCGGGGCCAGGTTATGGTTCAATTAAAAACCCCTTAAACTTTTTAAATAACAAAGATATATAACAATCCATTGGTTTATACCGTCATTGCGTCATTATGAGAGTAGTATTGGAAGGTAAAAAGTTAAGGGATTGGGTTTCACAGTGACAGGGGGACATGGTGTCCTGCTGCCATCAGGGCTGAATGAAAGCTTTACCTTCTCCTGCGCTCTGGTGAGTCTCTTCTGGACGTTGATGGCCAGTTTCCCGGCGGTGACCCCTTTCCCTATCTCGGCCATGTCGCGTGGCGTGGAGGGCTCCCCGGCGGTGTCAGGACGAGCGAAGAAGGAGAGAGACAGACGGAGAAATGTCGCTGAGGGAGAGACCCTGCTCTGGGAACCGACGGTGCGTAAAACCCCTCCGGAGGACGGCTTGGCTCGTTGCGCGTAACTCTAATCCTGGTGACAGCTTCTTAAAGGTGCAATGCGTAATTTAATCCGGTTTATGTGTGACAAAAGAAAAACAACAACAACAGAAAGCAGGTTTGGAGAGCAGAGCAGAGCAGAGCAGAGGGACAGATTCAGATATCGTCCTGATGTCGGCTCTCACTGTTAATTGATGAAGACTCGATGTGGAGAGATATTAAGTTTCCTCTCAGTCATCCTCTTAAAGGCGCAGCAGGTTGTTATTATTAGCCGACATCTGTTGCATACATGCAACTGGTGTGTTGCCGTCTTTACACACGGCCTTATTTCTGCACACACAGTCAGATGTAAGGGCTAAATCAGTCCTGATCCCCTCTGGAGACGCGCTTTCACCGGCTGCACACAGACGCTGACAGACATGCGGCAGAGCGCACCTGCTTCTTAATTACAATGCCGGTAGATGTCAGTAGAGGTGCGTTCACGTGTCAGCAGGTGGTCATCCACGCCATCATGCAAATATGGACTGACCCAGGAGCGTTTCTAGAACCTCTGTCGGGGGCTCCTCCCCCAAGAAATATATTTACCATAAGCTCTATTTTAATGCTTTTTTAATGCACTCCTGCATCTTATTCACCCTTAAACTGTTTATTCATTTTAATTTTTTTTATTTTACAGATTATTGAAAAATACTGACAAAAGCTAAAAATTATTGTTGTCTGGTTTGAGGACATTGGGACTTTATTATCATCTGGTTTGAGGACATTGGGACTTTATTATCATTGGGACTTTATTATCATCTGGTTTGAGGACATTGGGACTTTATTATCATCTGGTTTGAGCACATTGGGACTTTATTATCGTCTTGTTTGAGGACATTGGGTCTTTATTATCGTCTCGTTTGAGGACATTGGGACTTTACTATTGTCTGGTTTGAGGACATTGGGACTTTATTATCATCTTGTTTGAGAACACTGGGACTTTATTATCGTCTGGTTTGAGGACATTGGGACTTTATTATCATCTCGTTTGAGGACATTGGGTCTTTATTATTGTCTCGTTTGAGGACATTGGGACTTTATTATCGTCTGGTTTGAGGACATTGGGACTTTATTATCGTCTGGTTTGAGGACATTGGGTCTTTATTATCGTCTTGTTTGAGGACATTGGGACTTTATTATCGTCTCGTTTGAGGACGTTGGGACTTTATTATCGTCTTGTTTGAGGACATTGGGTCTTTATTATCGTCTGGTTTGAGGACATTGGGACTTTACCGTCGTCTCGTTTGAGGACATTGGGTCTTTATTGTCGTCTTGTTTGAGGACATTGGGACTTTATTATCGTCTCGTTTGAGGACGTTGGGACTTTACTATCGTCTGGTTTGAGGACATTGGGACTTTATCATCGTCTCGTTCAAGGACATCGGCTACTCTGGGTTCCTCCTGGTGCAGAGGGCCCTGCGTTCCTCCTGGTGCGGTGGACCCCAGCTTGACGTCACACTCAATGTCTGTTGCAGTAAATCCTTAACACACAACACGACAACTTCATTCACAAAAGGACAACGGACTGCTTTCTGAAATAGGGCCCTGATATGACGTTGATTCATTCCAGAAGTCTGGCTTGACCATTTTATTTTATTGGTTTTCACTCAAATGTACATTTACTTTTTCTAATTCTATGGTTTATCTTTCATTTTATCTAATGTCAGTTTCACTTGTATGTTAACATCTTGTATTGGTCTGTTTATCGTAAATTATTCTGTTTTTGGTTCTTTTATTTATTTCAATTAAATTTTCCTCTTATAATGGTCTACTTTTATTAACTTCATTATCTTTGTATCCTTTATTGGTTTATTCTTTAGGCTTTATTCTTAGTATTAATGGATTTGACTCACTTTGATGATCAGTTGCTGGTTTTGTTCTGTGCCTGCAACTTCTACCTCGCATTAACACAAAGTGTTAATTAAATGTTCTATGTAAAGTCTTGCTAGCTTGTTTGCATTTTTTGTAAAATAGTCAGTAGCAATTTATAACGAAACATGCTATAAATATATATTCTACATAAACTATAGATAAACTTTAAAAAAAACATTATTCAATTAAATTAATATTTCCTTATTCTAATTGGTATTATTTGTCATATACACATATGCAGTGATGGTAATAATGTTGTTTAATGTCAAGTCTCTATTTGATCATGTGACAAGACCATAAGATTATGTGGTAGCTAGTTTGAACGGTTAAAAAGTCATAGTATAGCACGTTGAAAAAAACAAATGAATGACTTATGCAACAGTCACGGTATTTTCTGTTTGGTCGTAGGACCATAATTTCTGTTTATCACCGATTACTTTAATTTCTGTTTACCTTATTTTACATTCAACATTTTAATTAATTGGCCTGAAATGATCTTAATTTCTGTTCAGTCTTATGACCTCTTATTTGAGTTTGGTCTTTGATGCAGAGGCTGAGGTTCAAGAAAGAAAGATGAACGAATAAAAACAGATAAACGAATGACTGAGACTCGTGTTGTGTTTTCCCACATCCTTTATTTGTAGTAACTTCAATCTACCAACAATCACCATTTCAATGTTCACATTCACATCAGGATTTTCCTTCAACTGGATCTTGAAACCTTCTTGCTTTCTTTCAGCTGAAACTTCTTTTTACTTCATGTCACTGAAACAGAAGTTCTGTCTCTGCATTCATTTAAGCTGTGTACATTTAAAGTAGGCAGGTGAAATTAAAGAGGAAATTAAAAACATAATCCTAAATTCGGAATCTGGTGCCACATAAGTTTCTGTCTGAGAGGACGACTCCATATGTTTGAATGCTCTTTGATGCTTTTAGGGTTTATAAAGTCCTCTTTACAAATAAATCCAGTTACACTGATGTGGTGTAATAAAAAAAACAATAAAACAGCCAAACTTTTCAACTGCAGTGTATATTTCAAAAGAACCCACAGGACCAGGAAGTAGTGCATGGACTCAATAAAACCCTCTAAACCCTTCATTGATTATTTTGTACTTCACTGGACTATACTTCAATTATTTCACCACAGATTATATGTGCATGAATCAGTGGGTCGAATCAGCAGCCCACGGATTCTGCAGAGATAATAAACGCCATCTCAGGTGGATGAAACGAAGATTATCTGCTGACGCTGTTTCACAGCAACGATAACTTCTTGTTGGGATGAAGCTCAAATCAGGAATCACCTGAGAAGACAAAACTATGATGAGTCATGGTTTAGACTTATACTTGCTGATCACGTTCATGCTAATGAGAAGAAGAACCCTTTTTAAATTAATGACCCTATGACCTTTCCTCTAGCGCCACCCACAGGACAAACTCTACATCTTTAGCTCCAAGAACAGCAAATCAGCTCTGACTAATTAATTTCTCAAAGAACAAATTAAATTCATACATACTGCGTTATCGATCAGAAGGGGAGCTGTCTTTAATTATTCCAGGACATAGAGATGAGGGCTGAGTTTCCACCTGCAAATTTAGACCTGAGAAATCTGCGCCTCCTTTTACTGCCACAGGCCTGTAAGACAGAAAAGAGGGTCAGGTGTGTCGGCTTTGCCAAGGTCAACACTTCAATATTTAGCTTTCTGTATGAAAATATAATATGGTGTCCTTTTAGTTCTATATTTATAAGCAGTGTAACATGTGCTGTAACCTGCATTATTCTTTATTTTAAGACACAAAACACATTAAATAGTTCTTATACTTTTTTTATTTCTCATACTTCAAATTGAAAACTGGCTGAAAAATTCTTCAATGTTGGATTTTTTTGCTAATCCAGTTAGCAAAAAAAAATGTTGGCATGTACATTTCTGCAATCCTTGTATACATTATGTTTATGTTATTTTGTAGCTGATGCATAGAGACTTTAAGTTTCAACAATGCAGTGTTTAACATGACGTAATGTTTAGGCACAAAAACCACTTAGTCAGGAAAAAAATCCTATGACAGAAATCACAAAAAAAAGGTCTTGGTATAGCATGTCATCAAAAACCACAAAAAAAGTCATAGTTTAGTATGTTGACAGAAATCACGAAAAAACGTCTTGGTATAATATGTCGTCAAAAACGACAAACACGTCATAGTATAGTATGTCATCAGAAATCACGAAAAAATGTCTTGGTATAGTATGTCATCAAAAATCACGAAAAAACGATGTGATAAAGTATGTCGTCAAAAACCATGAAAAAAAGTCATAGTATAGCATGTCATCAGAAATCATGAAAAAACGTCTTGATATAATGTGTCGTCAAAAACCATTGAAAAAAATTAATGAGGTTTAGGTTCAAAATAGACAGTTTTCTTGGCACTATCCGAGCAGGAAAATTAGCTGCTACTATACTACGTCACTTTCGAAACATTGATATGGATGAAATGTTCGAATGTGACATCTTTGTGTTTTGTAGAAACGTACAGTGTTAATATTTTCTTCTGATGACCGGGGTGAGTTTGTTTGCAGGTTAAACTGTGCAACACTTTACACACGATTAATGCATCACTGCTAATAAACCTTTAATACTAATACTGTAAAAGGAACCATACATCATGGTGAGTACTTTTAGGTTTGTCACTTTTAAGTTTTATGTTGTTGTATACGAGTATTTCCTCTGCCCCTCTTACCACAGTGCAGTCTTCCTCCTGTTTCAGGCACAGCTTCACTTCACAGTGCAGGTAGATATCGCCACTATGCCCAGTGAACTGGAACACGTTGAAAGAGAAGGAGTTGGACGTTCCCATTCCGTTTCCCTCCACCTCCACCGTCGAGTCATCACCACATCTGCTCAGAAACAGGAAAACACACATGATGACATCAGCAGTTGATTCTTACACCCGCTGACAGAGCCTCAGAGTTGGGGGTTTTTCTCACCCGTTGATGATGAGATTGTATCGCAGGGTGTCATTTGCCAATGGCTGGCTGGTTGCCCAGCAGGAGTCGGTCACCAAGGCGACCATGTTGCTGTCCAGCCCCTCGGTCTTCAGCTCTAGCCAGACCCTCTGGTTCAACTGGATCTCTGTGGTCGGCCTGATATAGTGTATGTGCTCGGGATCGGTGTAGGCCCTCATCATCAGAGTGTAATTCCAAACTCCATATACAAGCTCCTCTATCACAGAGCTGGAGAGCACACACACACACACACACACACACACACACACACACACACACACACACACACACACACACACTTAAGTCGTCTGAAACTTTAAATACAACAAGCTGCACATTAACAACCAGCTGAAGCTCAGCTGACCTCCACACACCTGTCTTTGATCTTGAAGGTCACACTCTTGATCTCTGGCTTTTTGTGCAAGCAGGAGAAGTCGATCTGTACTTGGTCATGGCGGGTGATGATGTCATTGGAGGTGTTCCTCGTCTTGATGGTGTTCTTGTAGATAATTTGGTTGTTCATGTTCTTCTGCATTGTGATACGAACACAGACGCATTATCAGGTGAAGACAACCTTTTGAAATTCATATAATGACAGCAGTCAGATTCTTCTCATACGACAACATGGTGAATCCAGCCTGAGAATTGACTCCATTATTTACATTCACTTTTTGTTTACATTCATTATTTCTCTTGGAAAGTTTCCACCTTAAATATTCCAGAATTCTGCATCCAAAGAAAAGCACCCACCGAAACCTCTGTCCCGCAGGAGTCACTGCTGTCGTTAAAGTGGAAAGTCACCATGTGGCTCATACTGTCAAAGTCACCTTCACAAGTCGGGTCATTGAGGTGTAGGGAGGTGTAGTCGATGCCTTTGTCCTCCAGCAGACAGTTTGCCAGAGAAAGAGAAGCAGATTTCTGCATGCAGACTGTTGGCTCGCCTGAACACCCAATGGGACAAACATGTCAAAATATCATCACTTCAACATGGGCTTATTTGAGCCATTCAATGAGTAACAGCTAGTTTGTGCAGTATATAATATTCTGAGCTATCATGGAGGCAGACGTATGTCCAGTTTTTAATTAAAGGGAGACGCAAGAGCTGAATGGGATAAAACTTAAAAATAAATGCAAAACTCCAATCTGGCTGTAAACACAGATCTGATGTTACGCTACTCAAAGTGACAAATCATCTCGTCCTTCTTGCTGATGCTGGTGAAAGGTTTGTCCTAATCCTACTTGACTTAAGTTGTGTTTTTGATACAGTTGATTACAGTACTTTAATCTGCTCTCTGAAAGACACTGTAGGAGTTACAGAAAATGGTTAATCTCAAAAGGTTCATCTCCCATCTCTCAGACAGACAGTATACGGTTACTCTTCGTAATTTCTCATCTACTGGTATTATGCACTACGGAGTACCACAAAGCTCTGTCCTAGGTCCTCTTCTATTCTGTATTTACATGCATTATCTGGGCAGATCAATTCATAAAATCTCTATTGTTATGCTGCTGACACTCAATTCTATGTATCTACAAAACCACGATCCCCCAACAGACTGACTTCTCTAATAAATGTCTAAGGGACATCAAGTGCTGCATGTCAAATAACTTCCTCTAGTCACAATATCCTCAAACAAGTACTTTCTATTGTCAGCATCCTTGCTCTTAACTGTTGCTAAAAGTGGTCATATTTGTGTTACATATCAAACTACAAACATCAGTAAGTATAAATAAACAATTTTTAACCATAAAATTTGATCAGATTTTGTACCTTGTCCACTTTTGTGGCAGAATCGCTGTTTTACATGGAGCTGTGTATTGTGCTTCTGCTACCAAATGGTTCATCTCCCATCTCTCAGACAGACAGTTTACGGTTACTCTTGGTAACTTATCATTATTTACTGCCATTATGCACTAGGGAATACCACAAGGCTCTGTCCTAGGTCCTCTTCTACTCTGTATTTACATACTTACTCTGGGCAGATCAATTCATAAAATTTCTCTCCATTGTTATGCTGAAGACACTCAACTCTATGTATCTATAAAACCACAAACCCCCAACAGACTAACTTCTCTGAAAAGAATGTCTCAGGGACATCAAGTGCTGGAACTTCCTTTACACGAATGAAGAAAAACCTGAAATCATATTATTTGGGCCACTGGACACTTCAGCATTCAGCGACATGTTTTCCTAATTCAGAGCCTTCAGGCCAATGCTAGAAATCTAGGAGTCTTATTTGATTCCAACTTTAAAAAATCATGTCAATAATGTAGTTTACTCATGTTTTTATCAAATTCCAATGGTTTAATAAACCAGATCATTTCCATCATCCATTGACTTGAACAAAGTTCAACTACCTTTAATTAACTCTTTACCAGCCTGAACATTAAAGCACACATCTCTTATTTATGTCTATGTAAATGCAATGTAAGTGAAAAACACAAGACTGACTTCTGTCAACCCCCTGTTCTCCATAATTGCCTTCATCTGGAGAGCACTTCATACAATTCACTTTTACATTACCGCAGCAGTAATATGAATCCACATTGACAGGGAACATTTTAGTGCACAGTGAATACTTTGAGTGCTTTAACATTTTGATGATACATACTTTTACTTGAGTATGAATGCAGGACTTTGACTTGTTGTGGAGTATTTTCATGGTGTGATATTAATGCTTGTAAAGGATCGGAGTACTTATTCCATCACTGCACTGTACCAAAAGTGTTGGTGGGTTTGTACTTGGAGGCAAACAGAGCCCGACAGAAGCAGCGGTTCCACCGGGCTTCTGGCCGCAGAACTCGTTATCACTGCAGTACTTGTCCTGACAGGGCCGAGGGCTGGCAGCTACAGACAGACACACAGACAGATGAACTTCACTCTTACTTAAAGGATGAATGACATAAACAGGTAGTTCTAAAAAGGCAGATCCCATTTCTACACCTCACATGATAAAGTGCTTCTCTGAGGAGTAAACATTTTTATTGATAACATTTTTTGATAATAGATTTAAAAAATCACTTTAAAATGCTGCTTACATGTAAAGTACCAATGATAATTAATTCTGCATAATGAGTACTTTTACTTTTTGCACTTTAAGTACTTTGTGCTGCTCATACACAGTAATAAATTATTATTATTTCTGAAGAAAAGGGTTTGACGTCCATTACCATAGTTGTACTGAATAAAATAAAATTCGAACAATGTAAATTAACTGAAATGACCAATCAAACTACAGTAACACTGCACGAAATTTGTATTACATACTAGTATATCACAAATATAAACATACTGCACATAGATTTTGACTTAATGAGCTCCAGCATTAAAACTGAAGGTTATATACAATGTATTCAACCCCAAGTTACTCTGTTTCTGATTAGATTGTACTTTCTCTCGCCTGTAAGATTGGAAATAGTTTGAGCCTGAAACAACAGGGGGAAATCATTCGAAAGTGATCTGATGCCATCTCATCGTATGAAAGAAAATGATGATCTTACAGCAGCCGACCATTGACCTCCAGTTCTGCAGAGTGATGGCTTTTTTCAGGCTGCAGGACTCGGCGTAAGCCTCAAAAAACTGGCATCTGAGACCGTCCACCTCTGGGTACCGGCACAAAACGTTAGTGCAGGCGTTGACGTAGGGCCTTGGGTCAATGGTGTTGTGGCAAGCAGTGAAGGGAGCCCTCCTCATGAGCTCACAGCTGTTCCGCGAGGAAGAATGAGAGTAAATCAGCAGTTTTCTGAACAGTTTTTTGTGTTTAGTTTTCAGAATCATCCCTTGTCATGTGACGGTGATTAGGTTTTACATGCACAAAATATTCTAATTTTTGCCTTTATTCAAAAAAAGACAATATTCCTACTTTACATGGGGAATAAAAATGAATATGAATAAAAATGTGACGGTGATTAGGTTTTACATGCACAAAATATTCTAATTTTTGCCTTTATTCAAAAAAAGACAATATTCCTACTTTACATGGGGAATAAAAATGAGTATTCCACTGTTATTCCTGTTTACATGCAGCCATGCATACTCCAATTCATTGCTGCTACTCTCTCTGCCTCAGGCTTTCCATGTATGCACATGGAAGGGCAGGGAGGTGTGTTCTCTCTGACTTAAAGGGCTGAACACATGCCATGATTTTTGCTCTCTCAAACCCATTGTTTTTAAATGTAAACAGGTGGCAGGTATACTCAAATGCCAGAGCAATGCTGTCACAACGTGCATGCATGTCCAAGTGCTATTCTTTAATTCCATGACAGCTGGGCCCTGAGATAAACAGAGTTCAGTTTTTGAAATGCGAATCACATATTGTGTGACGAGAAACAACCAATCGCAGCTGGCAGATATCTTTCCCTTCTTCTGTAAATATCAGTCTGTGATAAATATGATGGAGAAGTTGATCATTTTCGTGCAAGATGACCCAGAGCTTTAGCTCTCAATATTTTAGGCCCAATACACACTTATAAAACAGCCCCTGGAAGAAAATCAGCTCTGCACTCAGGATTTTATGTAAGTAGACTATGATGTGGTGCTTGTCATGGTTGCTTAGCAACATTATACACAACCTGTCTCCACGTCCTTGAAAGTTCACATATGCCCATGGAGGGGCACGGAGGTGCTCTCTCTCTGCCTTTGGCTTTCTGCGTATGCACATGGAAGGGCATGGGGTGTGTTGTCTCTGCCTCAGGCTTTCCACATATGCACATGGAAGGGCTCCCAGAGCAGAGCCATATCGCCAAATATCTTACAAAGTAATAGTTTTCTTTGAGTTAAGTGGTCCTGATGAAGGAAAATCCTCATTTGGGTAGCTGTGTTCAATCGCTTACTCATTTGACAAAAAATGATTCTGAATGTGCACATGGCCAGAGAAGGCTCCTAAAACCCGAATAACACTGGCATATTCCATATATCTTCATTAGAAAATGCTACACTTAGAATAAGGTCTAATTTGAATATGTAAACGCTGTTTACATGCCCCATATCAAATTTGGAAAAGTGTCATATTGGGAATAATATGACAAAATTACATTCCTTGTAAACACAGTAAGTGTCATAGCACCATAGAAGCGTGTGATAAAGATGAGTCCTATTTTTACGCAGTGTTTTGTGTGTTCTGGTGGGTCGGTTCTTACTGATCAGAGGAGCGGCTGCAGTTGATCGAAGTGTCGTTGGTGTCGCTGTGCTGAACATCACAGCTGGGGGGGGGGGGGCACAAACAGCATAGCACATTTAATGTGAAAGCTACACAACATTAATAAACAAGTTACTATCAGTCAGTGCATCAAGTGAAGACAAAGTCGTAGAGCTGAGCAATATATCAGTATTACATTTATCGTGATATGAGACGAGATATGGTCTTCGATTTTGGATATGGTAATATGGTAAGTATTCCTGGTTTTAAAGGCTGAATTACGCTTAAGTGATGTAATTTTCTTAACTTAACTGACTGTTTTACTGTTTGCCTTTACCCACTTGATCAGTCAAAAATCTCACATGTAAACATTCTGTCAAAACACCAATGGTCTGTCCTACAATATCTCAAAAATATCGATATCAGGACATTTGTACAAAAAAATGAAGGAAAATTGATTTTTCGTTTTTGTCGTAGCCAGCTCGCCTGAAATTTGCGGTTTTCTCTGCGTTCAGGGATGTAGTGATGTTGGGATTATTGAGGTTGCCACACAAACCCACTACACGTTCTGTTTCAAGTCCTGTTGGATGTCAGGAGACAAATAAAGACAAATCAACCAATGTAGGAAGCACCGCTGTCATTCTTACATTCATATATCACCTGTGAAAAAGGCGAGAAGTGATCAAATATTTTTTCCAGGTAGTTTTCTGTACCTCTCACATGTGCGGTGTTGCCATCAAAAAAGATTGTTATGGATGTGGACTGTATCTTGGCAGTAACTCCAGTATGGTCCTTGGAGAGCTCCACACCATGAATCACCTGAGTCGTTGCGTTGAGTATTACTGGTTGGTCACCAAACTACATCACAAGTGAAAGAGACACTTGCTCAAACATCTCAGATACATACATGCATGTGCTTTGCATGTTCCCCCTTGGACTGTGAATTCTGTGATGTTTATTGGTATCTTTCTTACTTTACTTTAATCCACACCCCGTACAGTTATCATGAATGTTAAAATTATATGGAGACAGATTTGTATCAATATTATTTGTGTGAGCAGTCTGATAATCTGTGCCTGAATGTATAAATATAAAACAACTTCCACGAATACAAAATGTCACCAAAATATCTTGCAAATATAAAACAAACTCCAATAATAATAATAATAATAATAATAATAATAAAGACTCAGTGTGTGTAAAATGCAAATGTGCAAACACAGAATTGAGATTCACAAATATCTGTTTCAAAGTTGTAAATGTTAAAACTAGAAAAGCACTCGGAGAGCTCGGATTTCCCTCCATTTTATTATTTTATCCACTTTGCTTCAACCGATCACCACCAAAATTTTATCATCTGTTGCTTGTCCCATTATCCACCTTTCCTGAAACTTTGATCAAAATCTGTTTAGAACTTTTTGAGTTATTTTGCAGACAAACAAACAAACAAACAGACAAACAAACAAACAGACCAACGCCGGCGAAAACATAACCTCCTTGGCGGAGGTAAACATCAACAAACACAGATCTGCAAAAACACAAAAAAATTCTACAAATAATTTTAAAAAGTCTGTGAATACATCACATCAATTACAAATAAATGAGAAACATTTGTGAATATCTTTACCTCCGCCAAGGAGGTTATGTTTTCGCCGGCGTTGGTCTGTTTGTTTGTTTGTCTGTTTGTCTGCAAAATAACTCAAAAGTTCTGAACGGATTTTTATGAAAGTTTCAGGAAAGGTGGATAATGGGACAAGAAACAGATGATAAAATTTTGGTGGTGATCGGTTGAAGCAAAGTGGATAAAATAATAAATAAAGTCTATGGTCTGACAACCTCAACAGCAATTAAGACGGTGAAAATAGCGCCATCTGGTGGCCGAAAAGCACTTCTTGTTCTACTTGCGAAATATTGTTGTAATTCTAAATTTGAAATGAATGTTCTGTGTTAGAAAAAAAAATAAAGTGAAAAATACAAAAAACATATTATATTCTGTGTTGGTACAAAATAAAAACGCCACAGTGTCTCCATGGTGACAGCATATATAACCTCATAATGATAGTGATGCAAATAACCTAATTGTGATGCAGTCTGCAAAATCTGATGCAGAGGGGGAGGGAATATCACCTACTTGGCGGAGGTCTGCACTCTCTGAGTGCTTTTCTAGTTACAAATTAGTTTTGTGAGTTCACAAATCTTTGTATTTGGGAAAGTAGATTACACTTTAATACACAGATAGTTGATCTGTTCACACAAATAATATTGAAACAAATGCATCTCCATAAAAAAAAACAAACTATGGAGACCAAAACAGTTTTTTTGTACCAGGCTGTAAAAATGTTTCTCTCTGCTGTAGAGTTCAGTATTTTAACATTGGGGTCTATGGGGACTGAGTCGACATGCAGTCAGCCTCAAGTAGACATTAGAGGAACTCCTGCATTTTGGCACTGCTGCGCTGGCTCCATTTTTGCCACTTGTTTCTTCTCCTCTATATCTCAGAGGGACAGGTGCAACCACACGTCTTAACTTCAAATACATCAACACAAAGTAACTCTTGGCATGTAATGACCAGTAGTGACTGATCAAATAAAGAAGATCTACCGTTGATTTCTGACACAACCCTATAAACACAGAGTAATTTGCTTTTAGATGGACTGTGGCAGCTCACCCGAACTCTTCCACCTTGTTCAAAAAACATTGGTACACCCGGTGGAATCACCGTCAGTATCAAGTGGTCCAAAAATGCCACATCTTTGCGGCGGCGCTCCCGAAAAACTGCCAAGAGCTCAAAACTCGAGTTTTGTTCAGACTTAATAATTGTGTACGGACACCGATCTGGGATAGAGTAGTCCTTGTTGAAGAAATCGATGACAGTGGAGCCAGTCACAGTGCACACGACCTTGGGTATAGCGCATCTGATGGAGATGGAAAGAGACAGAAATTTTGTGACTTTTTATTTCTGATGGCAAAATCCAAAGAGCACAGAGACAGATGTTTAATCTCATAAAGACATCTTCTCCCGTTCATATAAATTTTAAAGAAAATGAATCTGTACTTGATACTTAAAGGGGCACTCCACTAATTAGACACATAAATATCGGGACTCATAACAGCGAGAACCATCCAGCCAGAGGAAAGACTTGTATAGTGTAATATCTCTCTAATAACTCTAACATCATACGCAAGTCCATATCAATACATATTTTGAGTTTGGCTGAAGCGTTACAATATTAGTTATAAATTGGGGCTGTGGGATGCTGTAGGGCTGCACAATGGGAAATGTAATGTTCAGTGTTTTCAAGCCTTTCACTTGCACAAAGCCGACACATTTCTGCAGTTTTGGCACAAACATCTACTTGGACTCAAGGATAAACTGATTAAAATTTGGTGGTCACGTGTCAAGGTCAGTGTCCTTGTGTCTCATTCGCATGAATGTGATATCTCAAGAAGGCCTTGAGGGAATTTCCTCAAATTTGGCACAAACATCCACTTGAACTCAAGGATGAACTGATCAAAATTTGGTAGTCAGAGGTGGAGGTCAGTGTGACCTGGTCCATCACATTCTTGCCGATGTGATATCACATTTTTTTTTTCAAAATTTACCACAAAACATCAACTTGTAGTCACTGATTAACTTATTTTAATTTGGTGGCCAAAGGTCAAAGGTCAAGGTCACTGTGTACTTGCAACAATCTTATTCCTGTGAATGCAATATTTTAAGAAGGCTTTGAGAGAATATTTCTTCAAATTAGGAACAAAATGTCCACTTGGACTCAAAGATGAACTGATTGTATTTTGGTCAGAGGTTATGGTCACTCCGACGTGGTCTGTCTCATTCTCATGAGCACTAGCGTGAACTCTAGTCTAACCTTCACTTTACTGAGGAAAGTCAGGCTATCTCAGCCTCTGCTGCTGCGATTGAATCATTTCTTTATCTTTTATAGTTCAGTATCGCTGGAGTCCTTTCATGATGACTTTAATATGTCTAAAATGGTGACAATACCTGAAAAGGACTATCTGTAGGTCGATGCTAAATCAGTGGAGTGATGATTTAAGTTTTATAGATAGAAAGATTTTTCAAGAATAGAAACCACTGATAAAGCCCGAATCTGAATAATATCAGAACTTCCTCATCAAGTGTTTGTTTTGTGTCGTTCACAGGTGATGTTTGTCTGAATATGCATCGCCTTCATTCCACTTCATTTAAATAAGTCAGTCAAACCTTTATTTAAACTATACTTTAAATATAAATCAAACATATTTACATGTTGTTGCCATGGCAAACCTCCCGGCCATGACATGTACTGTTAGGTCTGACCACTGCAGATGTATCACAGAGCACGTTGGTGCAGATGTCTGGTATCACTACCGCTGAATTAGCTTGAATGGGGGTACCTGGGGGGAGATACAAGGTTTAGGAAATTAATTAAAACTTCATCAACAGTGCAAAATGTAAGAAACAGAAATATCAGTCATTTTACATTATCACAGTACTGTTTGATAAGATCCCTGAAGAGTCCAAGTCTCTTCTTTGGGAACCACCAGATTTGCCTACCTAAGTGTCGGCATCCACTTGTCTCCAGGAAAACAATGTCAGACACTTGCTTTCCAGTGAATGTCCAGTTCCCTGCAACTGAGCCATTAACTGTTGTTGTTATGGTCTAGAAAAGGATTAGACAAAAATCAAGGTTACAACTTCTGAGTGCACAGTGTCAGACTTGAATTCCATTTTTATATATAGATTACTCCAATTTTAGGACAGTTTGGTGGGACAGTGAGAACAGTGGTGACCTGAGCATCAGATGAATCAGTGGCTGTATGACCAGTCGGTTTAGTTCCCAGAATGGCAGGGCAAATTTGAGCAGCAATCCAAGAGCAGCACAGTTTTCACTTAAGCTCCACTTCCCCAAACCCCCAAATATGGAGACATAACACTTTCATTCAACTGAAACTGAGTGAAAAAGAAACTGTCCTGTAAAAATATATGCCTGATAAAGAACCTAGCACACAGTAAAAAGGTTTACATGCATCTACCGATATAAACCAATGAAAAAAAGCTTCCATCTTCCCTCATTGCCATTCCATGGGTAAGTATATGGTCAGCTACAGTTGCATTAATCCCATCAGATACTGTCCTTCCTCTCGCTCTTCTTCTACTCTCCCGTGTCATCTGTCTCTACCTTAGTGTTTCTTAACAGGGGCACTCAGAGAATGTCGAAGGGCTCTGGAACAAAGTTTTGAGGGAGGTATCGATGTGCTCTGCTTTTCAATGCCGGTTTATTCGGACATGTGCTTTTTCACATTTTTATCGTTAGACTTGCTTCTACCACCATCAGCATCTGGGGCATTTTTCCGATGAGGCCTTCCCTGCGAAAGACGGGGCTTTCTTTTTTCTGAATCACTTGCGGCACACTCTTGTGCTTCAGACATGCTCCTCCATCAATTCTTTTAATGTGCATCAAAGTGGTATATGCCTCTGCTGTGGTGCTTTCTCTTTGCATAGGTACAGACATCCTTTTGTGGTTGTCAGGATACTGGTGACTTGTTCACAGCTTAAGGTGGTATTGACAACTGGGCATTGGCATTTCCACCTAGGGAAGTGTGAGCTGTGTGTGTTTTAGCTGTGATGACTTGAGTTAATGAAATTGAATGCCAGTGCTTTCTAAACGAGCACATTACAGTGATGTATGAAGTGATCCGTGTGCAGAGTTTTTTTTACAAAAAGTTCAACAAATCTGTGAGCAGATTTTTGCTGAAATTGAAGTCTTTGAAGTGAGACACGACAAAAATCCGACACCTGATTAAGATCTAATTTAACATTTCTCAAAACAAACCACAACAAGTAAGATGTTCCACTGCAGTGTTGACATATTTCAGGAAAAATAAGAAAGCATTTAGAGTTTTATGTAGAAATCTGCAAATTATCGCAGCATTTTGCTTAAATTTAAGCTTTCTAAAAGTGAAATGAAGTTCCCCCACAATTTATTACAACAAAACTGAGAAAACATTTTGATTTTCATTGAGAAATTTCGGAAATTCTATGAGATTTTTGCTGAAATTTAAGTTTTTCTGAAAAGGAGTGATGAGAAATGAGAAACATCCACCTGAATTGTTTTTTTCTATTTTTTCACAAGATTTGTCAAAACTAGCTACAAAAATTAATAAATAAATCGTTTGGGCAAAAAGGGTCTGTCTATTAGTAGATTGCGTCATATTTTGGGTTGTTGACATAATAGGCCCACTTATGGTGTGTAAGTGCTCGGAAAAAAGTCCTTGCCATACAGCAGATTGGTGTGAGGACCAAAGTTGCCATAATAACAGACTCTGGACCATCTTCAAAGTTTTGTCTCACATATACTTACAAAGTTAGTAGGAGAAAAATCTTGGTCTGCACTCATCTTCAAAGGTGATAGTTGATCAAAATTATAGATCTCCATAATCAACTGAAAGACATACGACAGAAAATATCAGGAAATGTTTTCCAAAATATTTTAGGAATAAAATTTGATTTGAAGTCTCTCATTCATGAAATATTAGTAAATCTGTGGGTAGATTTGCATGTAAAAAAACCTATGCGGGATCCATGAACCCCACTGGAAACTCTTTGATTGTAGGCACGTGTGTATGTTCATGAATGCCAATCGATCGTAAACTGACTGCGCATTCCCACTAGTCAGCAATTAGCATAGATCCCCACCCATGAATAGACAATGACCGCCATATAAGGAGATGGTCATTAGTATGGATAGGTGCATCCTGTTGCCATTTTGACAAAAACATTTTATTTTCTTCTGTTAGTAGTGGTTTGACAGGGGCAGGTACATCAGAGGTCTGAAAAGAGGTAACAGGCAACTTTGTGTCCTCTGTTAAAACAACTGTCCAAAAAGTTGAATGAAAATGGTTCAATATGACAGCTACAGGAGGCAGTCAAGCGCAAGCTCAGAGGGTACCGTGATGTACGTGTTATATTAAATGTTAAATTGCTGTACACATCACTGACACCATCACTGACAGCTCAGTGTCCGGTCAGTAACATGGGTCTCACAGTCTCACCACTCAAACAGATGCATTTGTGGAGTTCTCTCTCCTGACTGAAGCAACTGAGAACGGGACGTCAGAAAATGTAGAAAACACACAATTTGAATAACTTCACGTTCTTAAGAAACCTAATGTGAAGCTAAAAATCTGTGAAATGATAACTAATTTATCTAAATATGTTTTGCATCTGTGTAGCGTGAACATAACAGGGCATGATATGTATTAAAATTGTAATTTCTAATTATGATGAGCAGTTTATGTGCAACCCTTATTTACACAAGCACTACGAGCAGTCAGACGCAGGCGCTGATTTTGTGAGTACCTACAAAGAGATCAGAGCTACGAGCACATTGATGAATCCAGAAATAAACGTAAATTTCCTTCCTTTGAACAGTTTACACACAAATTCTTTTCACTAATGTTTCATGAATGAGACCCAGTGTCTTTGAAAACCTCTTGCACTCCACCCCCATTTTGTAGCAAAAACGCCTAAAATGACATACCTAAATTAAAATGACTGTAGCTTCTGAACCGCTCTGACTACATGCATGCATGAGGTCTTGCCAGAAAGAAGATTTTGATTTTGCCTAAAATAAAATAAAAAATGTGTTTCAGGATGAATAACTGTCTGTGGCTTCATCTGAGCAGGTAAATGACACTGTGGGGCTGTAGGCACACTATCAATGAACACTTGTTTCAAATTTGAAGAAGACTGCTCAAAGTATGACCATTCTACAGTGTTTTTTCCATGAAAAGATCCAGGCGGAGCTCCAAAAGACAAGTGGGTCATTCTGCTTCAAAACAGTACTATCAGTGATCAAACAACACTCAGCCAGCTTCAAACATTGTACCTTATTGAAATCAGGTGTGATTATGATAGCTGATGTTGTTTATGACACAGAAACATCATAAAATATCACCAAATAAAGCCATATGAAACGTGAAAGTTATGATCCCACACGGTATATCTCTGCCATAAATAGTGGTAGGAGTGAGACTCTTACCTTTTGAATTTGCATTGAATTTCCCCTCGGGGATTAATACAATATATAAAATTAAATTAAAAATTAAAATTAAAAAAATTAAAATTTTATAAAAGAGCTAAGTCCCCGCTAACAGCTCCACATAAGATCGCGAGTAATCCTTTAACTTTTCCCGTCGAAAAACGGCATGACATGACTTGTCACCACTCATCGCGATTTTGGACTTTGTGTGTTTAGACTGCTCTGGTGTGAAATACATAATAAATAAAAGAAAAACAATGTTATTTTTGAAAAGTCGAGAGCTTCCTGAATCCGGCAATACCAAACATCACATGGTTTGATGACGTAGTGCGCCTGGGAGATACCATTTAACAGAGGAGGAGAGGAGTGAGGACGTCGGCGTCCTGGCGGAGTTAGAGAGGTTAAAATGTTCATTGCGTATAAACAACTGGTTGGACAGTCGTTAAATCTGAAAACAGATGACTCACCGTGAGGTTACTTCCGTCTTTGAATTCTACTTTAACAAAGCAGTAGGAAGTGGAGCTGCTGTATCGCAGATTTGTCACGATTATACTTCCAGGGCCGTTGAATTCGTCGACTGCAGACACACGGACTCTGTCTGAATTCACTCCGTTGTCCACCGACAGACAGTCTAGAGCAGTGGCATTCTGGCTATCTTTGAAACAAACTGCAAGGCCTGAATTTATAAACGACACCTGCAGGACACAGAGACATGAAGTAACAACGATATTAAGGCTTTTTACTAAGGACAGGGTTTGACTCAAAAACGGCATCATTTACAAACATACTTCATTTCATTTGTTTTGTCTTACTCATACAAAAGCACAAATGGCGTCTGATGTTGCAGCTGGTAAAAGCTCTTGACCCTCATCCATTCATCCCTCACCCTTTACATTCATCGCTTCATCCCTCAACCCTCACCATTCATCCCTTGACCCTCACCCATTCCAACATTTCAGTGGAATTTTCAATTCAGCATTTGTGCTTTAAAGGAGTATGTTATGGGATGAGGGTGGAGACATGAATGGATGAAAGGATTAGGGGTTGAATGGTGAAGTGTGAGGAATGAATGGTCGAGGGATGAGGGAAGAAGGCAATAGGGATGAAGGTATAAGGGAATGACAGGATGTAGGATGAAGGGGTGAGAGGATGAGGCTCAAGGGATGAGGGGTTGAGGGATGATAAGATGTAGGGTGAAGGGATGAGAGGATGTAAGATGGGTATGGGTTGAGAATTGAAGGGATGAGGGAAGAGGGTTGAAGGTCAAGGGTAGAAGGGATGAAGGGATAAGGGTTGAGTGATGAATGGATGAAGGGTGAGGAATGAAAGGGTGAGGGTCAAGGGATGAAAGATTGAGGTCAGGAGGGTCAAGGGTAGAAGGGATGAAGGGCTGAGGGTCAAGAATAAGGGGTCAGGGATAAATGGATGTGGATCGAGGGATAAAGAGATGAAAGTGAAGCGTGAGGGATGAATGGGTAAGGATGAGAGCTGAAGAATAAAGGGTGAGGGGTGAATGGGTGATGTTCGAAGGATGAGCTGATGAGGGTCAAGGGTTGACGGATGAATAGATGAAGGGTGAGGGATGAAAGATTGAGGGTCAACGGTAGAAGGGATGAAGGGATAAGGGTTGAGCGATGAAAGGATGAAGGGTGAAGGATGAATGGATGAGGGTCAAGAATAAGGGTCAGGGATAATAAATAGATGAGGATCGAGGGATAAAGAGATGAAAGTGAAGTGTGAGGGATGAATGGGTAAGGATGAAAGCCGAAGGATAAATGGTGAGGGGTGAATGGGTGATGTTTGAAGGATGAGCTGATGAGGGTCAAGGGTTGACGGATGAATGGATGAAGGGTGAAGGATGAAAGATTGAGGGTCAACGTTAGAAGGGATGAAGGGATAAGGGTTGAGCGATGAAAAGATGAAGGGTGAAAGATGAATGGATGAGGGTCAAGAATAAGGGTCAGGGATAAATAGATGAGGATCGAGGGATAAAGAGATGAAAGTGAAGCGTGAGGGATGAATGGGTAAGGATGAGAGCCGAAGGATAAATGGTGAAGGGGTGAATGGGTGATGTTCGAGGGATGAGCTGATGAGAGTCAAGGGTTGACGGATGAATGGATGAAGGGTGGGGGATGAAAGATTGAGGGTCAAGGGTAGAAGGGATGAGGGTTGAGCGATGAAAGGATGAAGGGTGTGGGATGAATGGATGAGGGTCAAGGGTAGAAGGGATGAAGGGATGAGGGTTGAGCGATGAAAGGATGAAGGGAGTGGGATGAATGGATGAGGGTCAAGGTTTAAAGGGATGAGGGTTGAGGGATGAAGGGATGAATGTGAAGGGTGCGGGATGAATGGATGAGGGTCAAGGGTTAAAGGGACGAGGGTCGAGGGATGAAGGGATGAATGTGAAGGGTGCGGGATGAATGGATGAGGGTCAAGGGTTAAAGGGACGAGGGTCGAGGGATGAAGAGATGAATGCAAAGGGTAAGGGGTTGAAGGGATGAGAGATAAAGGGTTAAGGTTCCAGAGCTTTTACCAGCTGCAACATGAAAGTGATGAACACATTAATGCATAAATAATTATAATCCAATAATATAACACACATTATTCTCCACACATGCTAATTTTACTCACTTGCACCCAGCTGTATGAATGTCCATAGAAGCTGATTGGACAAACGATTCTTGTCTCTAATGAACCAACCGTAAATGGCGGATCACCGTTGGCCTGGCTGGCAGCAACTACAACGTGAATATAAAGGAAAAAGAAACATCATATATCAGTCTAATCAGGACCAACATTATAATTCACACCTCTGATTCATTTATAATGATTTAATAAATGAGCACTTAAAATATATCACTCAAGAAATGTTTCCATTGTTTCCAATTGCTCACAGAAAGTTACAACATGTACCTGTAATATTTCACAGTAAATTACATTATTATCACCTTGAGGGCTGAACTGTGATATTTGACCATATTCTGAGTTTTACTGTGAAATTCATGCAGATGAATTTAATCATTTTTACAGAAGCACACGGCTGAATCACATACCATTATATCACAGTAATGTAATAGGCTTTAACTGTGAGGTCACAACTGAATATCCTCCTGAGACCCTGTGTCCTCATATGTGGACGTCACATTTTGGGTTTACTCGACCTCATCTCTGCCATCTTGTTTCAAGATTTATATAAAAAAAAAAGTTAAGATATTCAAAAATGTTTTTCATTTATTTGGGAATAAATTACATTTACTCACAGATATTTTCAAACTGTATTTGTAGATCCGTTTTATATTTCCAAAATAGTTTGAGGTTACAAATATTTTATTTTTGTATAAGTTGTTTTATATTTTATACTGTAGATTACACATTAACACACGGACTGTCAGTTTGTTCAAACAAATAACACTGAGACAAATGTATCTCCATAAAATTAGCTAAAGAGACCAAAACTGTTTTATTTATTTTTTTATACCAGGCTGTAAACATGTTTCTTTCTGTTGTAAAGCCTCAAGTAGTCATTAGAGGAACTCCAGCATTTTGGCACATCTGCACTGGCTTCATTTTTCAGCCCTGTTTGTTACATCTTGTTTCTTCACCACTATATCTCAGAGGGAAAGGTGCAAACAAATATAACTCCGTAACATCTGTTTCTGTCACATTATTTGGGCTTTCCTGAATAGCCGCATTCGTACTGTCGGGCCGTCTCACTTTTAAACCCGCCCAGCGATGCAGTCATTTTTGCAGAGAGGATTTGACTTTTAAATTACTTTTAGAAAGAAATGTGTAAAATCTGCTGAATATACACGAGTCATCAAACACATTTAGAATAAATGTTATATTAAAGAGCACCAAAAAGTTTTTTTTTTTTCAATGGCTGCTTACCAGCCAGCAGGAGGAGCAGTGCACCTGGCTTCACCATAATGTAGCCCCAGCAGTAAACTGTTGGAGAGCTGGGGGAGACACAGATCACATAGCAAGTGGAAAAACATGTTATTTAATCCCTTCAATAAATTCCATACCCCACACAAGTATTTTAATGCCTTTCTTGCTTACTGACCCTGACTGAACACTTTAAGCTGTACCTTATTCACCAATTTAGTTTTTACAGCAAACGGCTCCATGTGAACTCTTTCAGATGAGGCCCATGCAGTCACAGTGAGCAAAAACTCAGTGACAGCATCATGATAAAAGCAGAATGATTTTGTAAGTGCATAAAAATCGCTACATGAAGACAGACGCAGAAAGGAAGGGCGTGCAGCTCATCTCACCGTCTAGGAGTTGGGTGGAGCAGCAGGCAGATGAAGCTCTGCAGGTGGAGGTCGGTGTTGAACCCCTCTGGGATGTTTCAGCTCTGTTGCAGATGTGCCTGCTGTGTGTCTTTCTCTGCCTCTTTTTATGCAGGTACACACACCCCTGAAAACTGACGTAAGTTTTAGATTCTCTGAGTATTTTGACTCCCCAAACTGGCTTTTTGTGATCTTGTATAGTGACAGCATGTCAATCTTACTGTCATTACATAAGAGCTTTCACAATTGATGCGATGTTTTTGAGAAAATATTTTGAAAGTTTTTGACACCCCAAACTGGTTTTATGTGACCATTAGCTTCCCGTACCACTCAACACTCACAGAGGAATGCTTTTAGCGACTATCACAATCTGTGAGAAGCCCATAAGGAAATATTTTCCTGTGTGGGCTGATTCACATGGCCAAAGTAAACATTTCTCCACTAAATCTCTAAAGGGTTTTGGTGGTTTTGTTTTAAGGTGAAAGTGTTTCAGGTAAATATGTTTTGTGTCTGGTAAACAAATATCCACTAATATTAAAAAATATTGCAAAATTCTCTGGTTTAGACTGTAAATGCTGAGATCAGATGGGAACTGCCCATTGGTTCGACCATATTAAACCCATTTTTCCAAAGTCCGTCCCGAAATCATCATGATGCCCTGTGGTTAAGGTCTGGTTAGGTTTAGGCACAAAAACCACTTGGTTAGGGTCAGGAAAAGATCATGGTGTGGGTTAAAATGAAAAAGAAAGTGACAAACACATAAGCCGTGAGCCTGCCCCGCCTCAAGCCTTTCCCAGCTGACGGCGCACCATACACCCGCAGCGAGCCGTTCAGCACCGCGGACAGTCGGACTAATGGATGTCGAACCAATGACATGGACCCGATCAGATAACGTGTGTGTATACTGGGAGTAGAGATTACGACACACATGGATGTTTTTAACTGAAGACAAAATTACACAATAGAGACAAAAATCAACCACAAGGAGACACAAAATTACACAATAGAGACAAAATTACACAATAGAGTCAAAAATCAACCACAAGGAGACACAAAATTACACCATAGAGTCAAAAATCAACCACAAGGAGACACAAAATT
>NC_065521.1:1643881-1707310 GCF_006386435.1 Epinephelus moara | reverse complement strand
CAGTTATTTCACCTTTTTTTGTTAAGTACATAACTCCACATGTGTTCATTCATAGTTTTGATGCCTTCATTGAGAATCTACAATGTAAATAGTCATGAAAATAAAGAAAACGCATTGAATGAGAAGGTGTGTCCAAACTTTTGGCCTGTACTGTATGTGTTATAAATTAGCCCCAAAATTCAAAAGTCCATATGGTCTCTCATCATGTGGACTCAAAGCTGCAGCTACAGGTGACAAAATTCACCTCTGTCAGTCTTAAAATTTTTCCTCCATACCTGGTCTCAAAAATCCTCCAAAACCACATTCTGTCATCATTGACATTTTTTCCTGAGGACTTTCAGCTTGACATGAACAGATGGTTGTTTACATAACATTCAACAAACACTGTCACTCTACATTTTGAACATTTTGAACCAATAGAAAGTATTTATGACCTGATTGTTCAAAGGCTTTGTAAATTCTGCCTGTAAAAAAAATAATCAAAATTAATAAAATGTCTGAAAAAAAAGTTAATGAAATGGCCAACAAGAATATTAACAAAATATTTGACAAAACTGATTTTAAAAAATCCCCAAAAAACTTTAATGAAACATCCAGGGGAAAAAATAAATAAATGTCCGAAATAAAATAATACGTCCCAAAACTGATGATATGATTTGATATGTCCCTGAAAAAGTATTAATACAGTGTACTCTCCCCCACTGCTAAAATATTAATTAAATGTTCAAAAAATATTAATAAAATGTCCCCCAAAAAATTAACAAAATTTCCAACAAACATTAATCCAATGTCCAACAAATATTAGTCAAATGCCCAAAGAAAAAAAATGTGCGAAGACAAATATTAATAAAATGTCCAACAAATATAAATGAAATGCCTGAAAAAGCAGTATTAAAATGTCTGGAAAAAATATTAATGTCAGACGAAAATAATAATAAAATGTCTGAAAAAATATAATTAGAATTTCAGAGAAACAACAAAAAATATTAATAAAAAAAATGGCAGACCATAAAATCAATAAAACATCTGACAAAAATATTGATAAAATATCCAAAAAATATTTTTTAAAATGTCCGAAAATTATCAATGAAATGTCTGAAAAACATGAATACAACTACAGGAGAGGGCTGGGGGAGTTTTTCCACAGAGACACACACCCACCCACACACACACACACACACACACACACACAGACACACACACACACACATACACACACACACATGTGGCGGATAGGCGTGGTCAGATCCTGCCTGACTGACAGCTCTGCGACTCTCCTGTGTCCTGGGGGCGGCAGTGGTTTAGTCCACAGGGACCTGGTGTTTTTCTTACATTTTATTAATATGTTGTGTCCGAAAAAAGTAATAAATGTCCAAGAAATATTTCCTGAAATGTCCATAGTATACATTTATAAAATGTCTGACAAATATTAATATATAAAGTCCAAAAGAGTATTAAAAATTAAAAAAAAAAATAAAATTAGATTTAAAAATCTTAATAAAATGTTTGAAAAGAATAATAATTAAATTTCTGCCCAAAATAATAATAAAAAATCTGAAAACATATTAATAAAATGTTTGACAAATAATTACTAAAATGTCCGGAAAAAATATTTATGAAATGTCAAAAACAATATCAATAAAATGTCCGACAAATAATAGTCAAATGTCCAAAAAGAAAATAATCAAATGTACAAATATAAATATTAATAAAATGTCATAAAATATTAATAAAATGTCTGAAAAGTTAAGTAGAATTAGTTAAGTAAAATTAACGTTATTGATAAAAATTCTGACAGAAATATGTCTGAAAAAATATTATTGACATGTCTGAAATAAATGTATGATATGTCCGACAAAAATATCTGACAAAAGAAATTAATACACTGTCTGAAAAATTTTATTAGTTGAATGTCAGACAAAAATATGAAACAATATTTGACAAAAATATTACTAAAATGTCTGAAAAATGTAATGTAATGTCAGACAAAAATATAAATAAAATCTACGTAAAAAAAAAAAGAATTAAATGTCCAACAAAAATATTAATGTTTGACAAAAAATATTAATAAAATGTCCGACAAATAATGACTAATATATCTAATAAAATATGAATAAAATGTCAAAAAAATATTAGTTTAATGTCCGAAAAAGATAATAATTATATTTCTGACCAAAATAACAATAAAATGTGCAAAAAATAATAATAAAATGTTTGATAAATAATTACTACAATGTCTGAAAAAATATTATTAAAATGTCTGGAAAACTTTTTATGAAATGTCCAACGAAAACATTAGTAGAATATTCGACAAAAATAATCCGAAAAAATATAAGTAAAATTTCAGACAAACATATCAATAAAATGTCTGAAAAAATAAAACAATGTTCGAAAAAATATTAGTAAAATTTCTGAAAATAATAGCTCCCCTTCCAATGCAGAAAGTTTTTATGACCTTCTGATTGTTTAAAGGCTTTGTAAATTCTGCCTGTGATGCATGGATTACTGAATGGACCTACCAAGCCTGGGGGCCAAAAGTGTCAGGGGCCCCAGTGGCCTTCTGCACCAGGAAGAACCCAGGGCCCTCTCCACCAGGAGGAACCCAGGGCCCGCTGCACCAGGAGGAACCCAGGGCCCGCAGCACCAGGAGGAACCCAGGGCCCGCAGCACCAGGAAGAACCCAGGGCCCTCTCCACCAGGAGGAACCCAGGGCCCTCTGCATATGTTTTGTCCTGAGCAGGCCGACTGCTGCCCCCTGCTGCGCGTCAGAGGCAGCACAGTAAGACACACGCTGTCAACACTGATTCAAATATAACCAAGAAGAACTGTCAGACTCTGAGCAGGTTGTAAAAGTGTTTACAGGCTGTTAACGTGACATTTTAAACGTAATTTTGACCAGAAGTGCCTAAACGTGTGCATGCCACTGAAAGCGGAACCTTTGAAAGACGCCGTTGTTTGACGTCGGAGTAGAAATCCCGAACTATCAACAGGAACCGGCGGAGGAGAAAAACTGGTAGTTTTTAAGTACTAATTCACTTGTTGTCGTGCATTAATGTGTCTCCAGGTGTGTTAGAAGCTGCTGCGGTTTATTTATCACCGAGCTACATTTAATTACTTTCGAAAAACGAACATGTAATCAGCTAACTTCCCCCGCGGGCTTCTTTTGCCTTGATTAGCTCGCAAAACTGGCAACAGGAAGTTGACGTTCTTGCACAAGATTTGGCAGTATGTGTTATACAGATGGTCGCCGAATTGAAGATTAACACATACAAAAGCAGTTAGGTTAAATTCATAAGCCATAACAGATGTACATTTTCATATAAGGAAGCAATCTTTAAAATGTAGACGTTCGTATATTGGGTTTGGTGTGATGCGCGGTTTCTTGCTTTGCAAAACTGGCATTTTAACAATAAATTTTAATACATGTGTTATTGAAATGATGGCCGAATTGAAGATTAACACATACAAAGGCAGTTAGGTTAAATACATAAGCCATATCGTGCCTATATTTTCATATAAGGAAGCAATCTTTACAGTGTAGACGTTCGTATATTGAGTTTGGTGTGATGTGCAGGCTTCTTGCTGTGCAAAACTGGCATTTTAGCAATAAACTTTGCTTTCTGTGTTGTTGAAATGATGGCCGAATTGAAGAGTAGTTCATACAAAAACAGTCACAGCTTAAAGTCATTAGCTATAACTCATCTATATTAACTTATAAGCAAGGATTTTTTTAAAATTCGGTTTCTGTAAATGGAGATTGGCTTCACTGTTTGCCTCAAAGCTCTAACCTGAGATTGCAATGCAAAAAGTGGGTATTTTTGCATTACGTATTGCTTATTATACTCATGCCGAATTAAGCACTAGCTGCTAACGATGTAGACACTGTTTGAAAAAAGTCGGTATGTCAAAGAATGTGTGCTGGGAAATGAGGGAAGTCTTAAATTCAGAGATTTGTGAATGGAGTTTGGCGCGAGGCTCTCTGCGCACGGGCGAGAGCGGAGCGTGTCAGGACAACATCCTCCTGATAAGCCTCTAACCGCTGGCATCTGTGCCCAGCTCTGCGTGGCTGTATACTGCAGTCATAAAGTTACTGATTTGGTATTTTTGCGATTTCCAAATTGGCATGAGTCAACCTCTGAAACGTGCCCTGCGCTTCAAATGGCGACTGACGAGAAATACCTCGTTTTATTCCCCGAAAACAGTCCCATTACAGGTCAGAAGAGAGGAGCCGGTAACCCGCCGCGGTCTGCCCTCCTGCAAGGTGGTGATTATGCGGCCGGGACGGCGTCTGTAGCCCGGCTTTAACAGATCTCGGGCCAGGCTTTGGGGGCGCATTCCTTGGAGGTGAGTGATTGAGAGAAGAGGTTTGATAAAAAAGAAAAGTACACTGTATTGTTTGGGGGTGTGTGGGTGTTCAGTGGGATCCACTTCCAGGAACATTTCCACAACATCCAGCAGCTTCCACCTGGGTAACCTGTAAAAGTAGTGAAAATATGAATGGGATTTGGCGTGGGGTTTGTTAATGGGAAAGAAAATGCTTGGGCTGCACCTTTAATGTCGCTGACGTCACTCCTAATGAAACATACAGTATCATGCACAAACAGGAGTCAATGTAAAATAATAAAGTTTACATTGAAGTGCACTGGAATGCATTCTGGGAGTTGTAGTCGACTGGACTGATGAGCTTTTCTTTTGTCAGGTTGTTTTGTTTCTAGACCGTGATGGAGCCCCGAGGAGCCGCCACCGACGACCTCCTGCAGCGTCCCTGGCTTCCTGTGAGCATCAGCGGCTGCCAGTTCCTCGCCAAGAGCTGGTTTGGGGACACGGCGTACCACATCCTGCTGACAGACATTCACTGTGTGTGGGAGGAGAGCATGGACTCAGCAGCCATTCAGAAGAGAGCGCAGGTACGCACGACTCCAAATGATTCATCGTTCATTTACGATTGTCAGTTTAAGTTTCACGAATGATTTGTGTTTTCTTCCCACCAGGAGCTGAACCGACGATTGCGAGCGCCGGTCAAAGCTTTCTTCTCCCACCTGTGCGAGGTGGTTCAGCCCTGTCTGGCAGGAAGTGACGGGGGACCCGACGGCGACGCACAGATCTCCCTGACGCGTCAGGAGGACGGAAACGTCAGCATGAAGCTGAAGAGTGAGCTGGCGGGGCTGCCCTTCTACTGGGAGTTCCACTGCACCCCCGCCCCCGTCACAGTGGTACGCTCCACATTTAACATATCCTTTCAGGTTGTCCATCCGTCTGTCTGTGCGTCCCGCTCCTGTGCACGCGATACCTCAACAGCTCCTTCAGGGAATTTCTTCAAATTTGGCACAAATGTCCCCTTGAACACAGCAAATTTTGGTGGTTGTAGGTCAAAGGTCAAGGTCACTGTGACCTCATCTATCTTTTTCCCGTGAACCTGATATCTCAAGAACACCTTGAGGAGATTTTTCATAAATTTGGCACAACTGTCCAGTTAGATTCAAGGATGAACTGATTCGATTTTGTTGGTCAAAGGTCAAGGTCACTGTGACCGTACATACTGAGGGAATTTCTAAAGATCTGTCACAAACGTCCACTTGAACTCAAGGATGAACTGATTTGATTTTGATGGTCAAAGGTCACTGTGACCTCGTGTGTCTCATTCTTGTGAAAGCGATATCTCAAGAACTCCTTCAGGAAATGTCCTCAAATTTGGCACAAATGTCCCCTTGAACTCAGCAATGAACTGATTACAGTGGTGATTCGATTTGAGGTCAAGGTCACTTTGATTTTGAGTCTGACTTATTCTCATGGAAGTGTTATCTCAGCAGAGCCTTGAGGGAGTGTCTTCAAATTCGGCACAAACATCTGCTTGGACTCAACAATGAACTGATTAGAATTTTGTTGAGATTAGATCTTCTGTGATCGTAGGTCAAAGGCCAAGGTCACTGTGACCTTGCATCTGTCTCACTCTTGTGAACGTGATATCTGAAGTACACCTTGTGGAAATTTCCTCAAATAAGGCACGAACGTTCCCGTTCACTTAGCCATGAATTGATTAGAATTTGGTGAGTCTGTCGTGTTCTTGTGAATGCGCTTTCTCAGGCTGCAAAGCTGATTAAAATTACATTACAAAAGTTGAATGACTTCATTAATTAGGGTTTCTTCTAACAGTTTAAAGAATTCTTTACTCTAAAAAAACCTACAGATTTTGTGAGAAACATTTAAATATCTGTCATTTTTAACACAAATTAAAAGTTTAACAGAGAATATTGATTATCAGGTGAAACAGCACTTTAGCCTCCAAATACATTAACCCTGATGTTTTATCAGCTTTGAGGATGCTTTCTGGGAACATCTGAGGAAAACTACTTTATTATATTAAATAAAAGGTACATTAGTCACTGACTTTTTAATTTTACAAGGTAAAGAATTTGATCTGCTGAATTCCAGTTCAAACAAAATGCTTTAAAAAGTGATAAAAAGAGAAAGAAAACGATTCAAACACGAGTTAAAAAGTAGCACAAAATTAAAACGTGACATCTATGTAATACAGGAAATTAAATCTGCAAAGGGTTTATAATAAGTCACGTAAACATGGTGAGTTCAAACTGCAGTCTTTTCCTCTGACAGTTTCATGTGTGTGTTTTCAGGCGTGTGTCCAGCTGGTGCGCCCCCTGCTGGTGATGAGCCACCTGCTACAGCGACAGGTGGAGCAGCTCGGAGGTCTGCTGGGGAGGAAGGACGCAGAGATCCAGGACTACAGGGAGAACGGGGCCACGCTCAGCAGAGGTACACACACACACACACACACACACACGTGTGCGCATTTTATTTAACCTTTATTTTACCAGGAGTCCTGAAAGCAGAAAAAAATCACAGGCATTAAAAATGATCTGATGTGTTTTTCTGCGACGATCTTCGAATACTTTATTATTTTTTTTCTGTCTCCGTGCTGGGGATAGTCGTGGCTGGAGGCCGGGTTGTTCATCTGTCCATTCGTGCTCATGTTCGTCCTGTTTTTGTAAACGTAATGTCTCAAGAATGCCGTGAGGGAATTTCTTCAAATTTGGCACAAATGTGCACCTGGACTCAAGGATGAAATGATTAGATTTTGGTGGTCAAAGGTCATTATGAACTCGTCTGTCTCATTCTCATGGACACATTATCTCAAAAACGCCTTGAGGGCTTTTATTTTCCAAATTTGGCACAAACGTTTACTTGGACTCAGTCATGAACTGTTTAGATTTTATGGGTCATAGGTCAAAGGCCAAGGTCGTTGTGACCTTGCATCCATTTCATTCTTGTGAATGTAATATCTTAAGAACAATTTGAGAGAATTTCTTTGAATTTGGCAAAAAACATCCACTTTGAGTCAAGGATGAGCTGATTAGATTTTGGAGGTCAAAGGTCATTATGACCTTGTTTGTGTCATTCTCATGGACACATTATCTCAAAAACGCCTTGAGGAATATTTTTGTCAAATTTGGCACAAACGTTTACTTAGATTTTAAGGGTCATAGGTCAAAGGCCAAGGTTGTTGTGACCTCATCTCTCTCATTCTCTTGAACATGGTAGCTCAAGAACGACTGGAGAAAATTACTTAAAATTTGGCACAAACGTTTCATCTGCCTCAAGGATGGACTGATTAGAGTTTGGTGGTAAAAATTCAAGGTCACTATGACCTTGCATCCATCTCGCAGTATCTCAAGAACACTTTGAGAGAATTTCTTCGAATCTTGCACAAACATCCACTTTGAGTTACAGATGAACTCATTAGATTTCGGTGGTCAAAGGTCACTGTGACCTTACAAAAGATGTTTTTGGCCCGAACTCAAGAATTGACATGACAAAATTTCACACAAATTTCTAATAGGACAGAATGATGAAATGATGAGAGGTAGTCCATCCTATTCTTGGGAACTTTTTATCTCAAGAACGCATCAGGGAAATTTCTTTAGATTTGGCATAAACGTTCACTTGAACTTAACAATGAACTGATTAGAAGACTTTTTTTTTCTCTCATGCCTCCAAGATGAACGTAGAAACAAAAACACGTTTGTGTCTTTCTCATCCGTTTCATGAACTCGTGACCTCACGGATTTATTTTGGGGCTCCTGACCACCAGCTGTGGGGCCACATGGAGGGAGTGGAAGGGTTAATGTTTTATGATATGCTAAATAATCCAAATGTGTGTGTGTTTGAACCCAGAGCGGCTGCAGACAGACGTCTTCGAGGAGCAAACCTACAGAGAGGGCTTCATGTCAAAGGTCAGTGACACACACACTCACACACACACACACGCATTGCGGCCCCTGCAGCTGGTTGTTAAGGCCTGTTTTTACCGTCCTCTCTGCGCTCCGTTCCTGATCGTTAACCGGCTGTGGCAAGCGCAGCTGAAACCACATGATAAAACACTGCGGCCGCTGGAGCAGCCGGCGCTGTCTCCGCCTGAAACACGAGCCGCCGTGACACGCTCTCAGTTCAAGTGGCCGTGCGTTACCATCAGCCAATCAGAGCCAGACGAGGGGCTGAGGTTTTACATTGAAAGTGTTTACTGTGTGTTCACGTGTGGAATTTCTCATCTGTTAATTGTTGACCTCAGTGTGTGTGTGTGTGTGTGTGTGTGTGTGTCTGTGATGACTCGTTTCAGATCCACCTGTGGAATGTTCAGTGTGTATCTACGTGCTCCTTTCCTGTCTGTTTTTACATTTTTATCTATTTGCTGCTCAGTTTTGATTCAGTTTCACTGTTTTTTCTTTTTTTAAATGTAGTTTTCATTCAGTTTTTTTGATGTAATCATTTTTTTAGGATTTCACCGTGGCACATCACAGAAAACAAAGACAATAAGCAGTTGTGGGCAAAGTTTTTAGGTCTTTAACTTAAGTAAAATTTGCAGAATTATGTTTTAAAAGTACCAAAAATAAAAGTACTCATCGTGCAGAATAGCCCGTTTTAGCTATATTAATAGCTCATGTGTGCTCAGCTTGTTTCTTTGATAACTTAAGATCCAGATGTTCAGGAGGTTTTTACAAGGAGCCGAATTATCCACAGAGGTCTCTTCCTCTTCAAAACGAATGAATCCAGTGATTTAAATTGGTAAAAACACTGAATAAAGCAGTTTCATGTTAAAATTCAGTGTTTCTCCAATGTGGTTCTGCACAGCAAGGACTGAAGCTGGGCTGACGCAAATGTCTGCTCTGCTTGTTTCTCTGATAACTTCAGATCCAGATGTTCAGGAGGTTTTTACAAGGAGCCGAATTATCCACAGAGGTCTCTTCCTCTCCAAAACAAACTGATCCGATGATTTAAATTGGTAAAAACAGTGAATAAAGCAGTTTTATGTTAAAAATCAGTGTTTCGCCAATGCCGTTTGGCACAGCAAGGGACTGAAGCTGGGCTGACGCTAACGTTTGCTCTGCTTGTTTCTCTGATAACTTCAGATCCAGATGTTCAGGAGGTTAATACAGGCAGCCGAATTATCCACAAAGGTCTCTTCTTCTTCGAAACAAACAGACCCAAAGATTAAAACCAATAAAAACACTGAATTAAGAAGTTTCATGTTAGAAATCAGTGTTTTTCCAGTGTAGTTCTGGACGGCAGGGGACTGAAATCGAACGTTTGCTCAGCTTGTTTCTCGGATAACTTCAGATACTGAATATAATCAGATCTACAATCAGATTTTTAGCCTAAGGTCATGAAAAGATTCAAGAATCATAGTAATAATGTTAATTACTATTAACAAAATGTGTTATTATGTGTCCTGTCCTGTGACTTTTCTGTGCACAGGTCGTTCATAAAAAAGACAAAAAAATGTATTTATTGTGCCTCTGACTGTTTGTTTCTTTTTGCCGTGGTATCAAGTATAATTTTTTTTCATACTAGCACTGTATCAAGGTCTAAAATTGTGGTATGGTGACGACATTATCTTCTTAAATTAACATCTTGACTTGCTCGTTACAATCAGCCCACTGTAGGGAACAGGTTTACTGTGTGATTTACTGCAGTGTTACTGATCTATTGTGAGACCTCTCCATAAATGTTAAACCTAAAATTAACCAAACCTCTGACGCCTTTTGTTCTTCAGCCTCCTCTGCAGAAAGAGACACATTGTTTAAAACATGTCAGCTTTGACGTGAAGGTCACGGAGGTTTTAAAGGTGAAGATCAGAGGGAAATTTTCCACCAAGTCATAAGTCACGGTTTGTTTGTCGCGTCACTTGGTGGTTTTCAGACAGGAAGCCGATGGTGTTTGTCTAAAAGGACACACCAGGAAAGGATCTCATTTTTAGGTGGTGGAAGGCGTCCAGCTCAGGTACGGCGAGTCATGGAAAGTTACATCCAGGTCACAGTGGCGGCTCTGTTTCCTGCTTGCTTGGTGATCACATCGGTGGAACGGGAAGGCGAGCGGACACTCAGAGACCACAGAAGAAGAAGAAGAAGAAGTGGATCAAAGTCTTCTTCCTCGTGGCAAATTCCACCGGGCTGCGACGAGGCCGCCTCCAGACCAAAGTCCAAACTGAAATGAAACCCATCTGGGAAAAATGTCGCCGGGACGCGTCAAAGGGAGACACACTGGATGGGCTGCTCCGTGTGTGTCTGTGTGTGTGTGTGTGTGTGTGTGTGAATCAGAGTAAATCAGGTGAAGGCGTTTGGCGTGTGTGTGTAGTATTTATCTATCAGGGTCGGGCCTTTGCATGCTCCTGTTTGTGTTTGCTGTCCGTCCATCCAGCGACTTGTGTTTGTGTCTACGTCTGTGTCCGTCTCCATGGCGACGCTCACCATGAAGGCCTTCGTGCTGATCATTTTAACAGATCATAATTAGGGTTTTTTGGGGGGGTTTTAACAGAGTCGAAAACACGGCAATTTTGCACGATCGTCAGTCGCCAGACGTATTTTTGAATGACATGTATTGGTCGCACAGATGTGTCTTAAGTGTCACTTAATGGCACTTTTCGTGGCACTATCCCGGCAGGAAACACACCAATGCTCATGTCTGCATTTTGCAGTCGGTCTGCAGTGTTTACTCCGGTGTGACTTTCGAGTTCTGCTCTTGTTTTGAGAACGTGAGACAGCAGTTATAGTCACATATGAATCCACTGAGCTTGAAGTCCAGGCGTCACAGGTTGATGCCACCCTGCACAGTTCAGTTGGTTTTCACAGGAACCATCTCGGCACTACCTCGGCAGGAAATGCAGCAACGTCTCTGTAAAGGATTTTCCAGTGCCATGAAAAGCGGTTGACAAGATCACCAACAAAGATCTTTGGACGAAGACACAGCTAATTCCAGCTTGAGATGAAATTGGACGAAAAGGATCAAAATGGATTGGGCACACTCTTCGAAAACCAATGTCAAACATCGCCAGACGGGCTCTGACGTGGAATCCTCGGGGGAAGAGAAAGAGAGGTCGGCCAAGAAACACCTGGTGAAGGGATCTGCAGGAAGACACCAAGAAGACGGGATACACCTAGTCACAGGTAGAAAAGAATGCCAGTGATCGGGTACTCTGGAGGTCCCTTGTCGACAGCCCATACCCCAAAAGGGGTTTAAGGCATAAGTAAGTTTCATGGCACTATTCTGGTGGAAATTGCACAAATGTCTCGGTAAAACCATTCCAGCAAGAAACACCACGATGTCTCTGTAAAAAACAGCCACTTTCTCGGCGGGAAAGGTACTAAGGTCTTGGAAAAAACGGTTGCTTCACGCAGGAAACGTAGCAATATCTCAGTAAAAACAACCTCTTTACTTGGAACTGTTGCAGCAAGAAACGTAGTGACGTTGCAGTAAAAAACGGACGCTTTTTGTGACAGTATCTTGGCAGGGAACACAGTGACTTGTTGCGAGGAAACACCTGTTTGGTGAGTTAAAGTCAGTTGGAAATGCAGCAGTGACTTGCTGTTTCTGGGTCACTATCAGTGGTCCCCTGCTTGGCAGCGTCTCACCCAGGTGTCACATATTAGAAACGTTGATGCAACACATAAAAACTGTAACATCTCCAGCGTTTACAGAAAAGTAAAATACCAACATTTTCTCCTGTGCTCTTTTTCCCTTCGTGAACTTCTCTGACATTTACTCAGTTATTTACGTACCTGCTGCCAACAGAGACAAATATCCTCAAAAATCTTCTGGCCTCATCATACCCCCCCCCCCCCCCCGCGCTTTCACCATTTCCACCAGTGTGTTTGGATGTGTGTGTGTGCTTGCGCCATTTGTGGCCTCCCGTTTCCCACACCAAGGGGAGTGAAGGGCAGAGGGACAGCGAAGGAGAGCCGATGATGACAGGAGCAGGAGCTTTTATTTTTCTCCTGCAGCTTTCCATGAAAGCCCCTCCCCAGCCCGCCACCACACAAACACCCCACCCAGCTCAGGTCAACATTTACATGGGTGGAATTAGCATGCGCTTCCCACTGATACACACACACACACTTGGATTTAAGTTGGGCTCCGGCTAAAGCTGGTCATGAAAAAAAAAAAGTTCAAATCCTTTTAGGATCACATCAGCTTCCCTTAGGACCTAAATTTGGAGTGTGTGTGAGTGTGTGTGTGTGTGTGTGTGTGTGTGTGTGTGTGTGTGTGTGTGTGTGTGTGTGTGTGTGTGTGTGTGTGGTGGCAGCAGCTCATGACCTGACAGAGGGGAGTGTCTGCTTGTCCACACAGAGCGGGCTGTGACGCATGCTTTTGGTTTTTCGGAGCAGAGTGTTGGTGTGTGTGTGTCACTGAGGCTGTTTTTTTTTCTTTATGTCTACATGCATGAGTGTGTGTGTGTGTCATGGTGACGCATGCTCCGCAGCACTCGCAGCGCGTCGTGCAGCAGCGTCACAGTTGTCAGCCCCTGGATTGAATTGTCACCGCTTGGGAACGTCGCCCGCTTCCTGTTCCACGAGACGGCGGCTTCACAGCTCCACGGCAACCAACCGCGCAGCAATTTTGACGACATCTGACAATTAGTGGCGTCCTCTGACCAGAACACCTCACTGGAGCTGCACAGGATCACATAATTGAGCCAAAATGTTGCCTTCCTGCGTTGTTGGCTTCCAAATTTGGCGTTCCTCACTCCAAATTTCCTGCTTTCCTTTGTAAATGAAAGGTTTTCCCGGTCAGGTTTTGTGTCGAGTGAGCGTAAAACTGCTTAAAAACAAAATGAGAATCAATAAGAAAACTATTTCCTTCTTCTCAGCCCAGAGATGTGAAGTTTTCCGTCTGCATTTAAAGAGCCTGTAATAATTATGTGCTCAGACGAGTTAAGAAATTATCCCTAAATGCTACTTGGCTCCCCACGTGACGCTGGCACAGCGGGAGGAGTCAAATCCTAATATCTGTTTGCTTCAACCAGAAGCTCTAAGTTAAGAGCAGGGCAGGAAACATCCTCCGACCACAGAGGCTGATGGATTCCAAAATACACACTTTGACTTAAAGCAGCCAAACGTGACTGAAAGAATGAAGACAAGCTGCAGATATCGATTGCTCTAATGGCTGCTGAAGATGGAGAGTCCAAAAGTAAATAAACTACCTAATTCCAGAAAAAAATGTTGGCATTGTGCAAAACACGTATCGAAAATCGAAACACCTAAACACCCACATTTATAGCTTAAAAAGCTGGAGAAAACCTACAGACAGGTCGCTACTAAACTGCTGGAAAAACACCCACGTTTGAAGCCTAAAATTTCACAGTTTTGGCTTAAAACACCAGGTTTTGGGGGCACACTACCTGCTGGACAAAAAGCAGCAATGTCTCAGCAAAAACGCTTTTCATGCCACTATACCTGCTGGAAAAACACAGACAGGTCACTACCAAACACCTACATTTGGAGCCTAAAAAGCAGATAGAAACACACAGACGGGTCGCTACTAAACTGCTTTAAAAACACAAATGGGTCACTGCACAACACCCACGTTAGGAGCCTTAAAATTTGGAGAAAACATACAGACAGGTTGCTACTAAACAGCTGGAAAAACACAGAACAGTGGAGCCTACAAAGCCGATGGAAGCACACTGACAGGCCACTACAAAACACCTACATTTGAAGGCTATAAAGCTGATAGAACCACAGCAACAGGTTGCTGCAAAAAGAATATTAGGTTTGAAACCTAATATGACAATGGAAACTAAGATAACTCGCTAAAAAAACCACTCATGTTTGGAGCCTAATATGCTGATAGAAACACACCAACTGGTTGCTACCAAGCCGCTTGATAAACACAGATAGGTTGCTACAAAATATTTATATTGGAGTCTAAAAAGCCAGTGAAAACACACAGAGGGTTTGTTGCTAAACCACTGGAAAAACAATCTACAAAAAAACTCATGTTTAAAGCCTGAAATTCAGTACAAACACACAGACAGGTGGCTACAAAACACCCATGTTTAAAACCTAAAATTCGATAGAAACACACCACTGTGTTGCCGCAAAACACCCACGTTTGGAGCCTAAAAAGCTGATAGATACACACCAACAGGTGGCTAAAAACACCCATGTTTGAAGCCTAACATTCAATAGAAACACACTGACAGGTGGCTACAAAACACCCACTTTTGGAGCCTGAAATTTGATAGAAACACACTGACACATGGCTATGTAACACCTATGTTTGGACCCTAAAATTTGATAGACAAACCAACATGTGGCTACAAAACACTCACGTTAGGAGCTTAAAAAACAGTTTGACATTCTCAGACAGTTGGCTATAAAACAGCCATGTTTGGAGCCTATAATTCAATAGAAACACACTGACAGGTCACTACAAAACACCCATGTTTGGAACCTAAAAAGCTGATATAAACAAACAGACAGGTGGCTACAAAACACTCACGTTAGGAGCTTAAAAAACAGTTTGAAACTCACAGACAGGTGGCTATAAAACACCCATGTTTGGAACCTAAAAAGCTGATATAAACAAACCGACAGATGACTATAAAACATTCACGTTAGGAGCTTGAAAAACAGTTTGAAACTCACAGACAGGTGGCTATAAAGCACCTACATTTGGAGCTGAAAAAAAAAATCCAATATAGAGACATTAACAGGTTGCTACAAAACACCCATGTTGCAAGCCTAAAAGGCCGGTGAAAGCACATGACAAAACAACTGTTTATTTTTTAGTCTCAAACAGTAGTCTGCAGCTTGGCAGGTGACACACCATCCACCATGGCCTCCAGTCAGCTCTTATACTTTGTCACCTGAGAAACGTTGATATGACACATATGAAATGTGCAAATGTAGTGTATCAGTGGTTTGTAGAAACGTACAATGCCAGCATTTTCATCTGATAAGCGGGCAGTGTTAAAAACCAGAAAATGAGAGAATTAGGAGGCAAGTGAATGAGGAGAGTGGAGGAAGGTTGGACGGGTGGCCTCTTTCCTCCTCTTCTTCTTCTTCTCCTCAGTCAATCATTGACTGCTGCTCTCATAAACAGCAGCGAGCTGCTCTTTATCTCACATACCTGAGGAATTCAGGGCCTAGGTGGGAAGAAGGAGAGGCGAGTGAATATGAATGAAATGTGCTCACATTGGTATGAAAGTGATGTTGAACTCTAGAATATTCATATTTGTCCTGAGCTGTAGAGGTAACACACCCAAATGAAGAGAAAGAAACATTGTCGTTTTTCTCCAGTGCCATAGATACTTGGGATGCAGTTCTTCCGGACCTGACATAGCAGCACAAACACATACTGCTTTAAGAGTCGTCTCCTTTGGTCTGAATCAGGGACTGACAATGTTTTGATGCATTGGATGTGCTGAATGTGCATATTAAGGCAGTACAGGAGGAGGTGCACATTAATAATCCTCCAGGACTGTAACATGCTCATGTTTAACCCAAACAATGTGTCATGTGACTGCAGTTGCTTCACATCCAGGTCGGAACACCTTCTCACCACAAACCAACTGCACCAGAGTTCCTTTGGAACCGGACTGAGACCACCTCTTCAAGAAGGTCTCGGTCCGGTTGTTTTGGTGCGTTCACACCTGCCCCGAAGTGTGACGAGGCGCTTAGCGTCTATTCACGGGATGTCACGAAAAACGATACCTCGGTACCACAAAATTCTGAATATGTGACGGGAGTCGTTTTCCTCCAGTACTGTACATACCACGAGGCAATTCTTGAGGACATGATGGGGCAGCAAAGGAAAACGAAGAACCTCCACCTTGATTCGTCAAAAAGAAAAGCGTTTTTTCCTAAGGCCAGCATATTTTGTATTTCTTTGCAGTGGGAACTCCGCGTATTTCAGCCAGCAGCATGATAAGGTACTTAGTGTCTGTGCTGCAAGTTATTTCTGATTGCAGAGAGTTGAAAAATGTTCAACTTCAGGTCAAAGCGCTTCAATCATCAATGTCAGTTTTTACCCAGCTGTCCAATCACAGTGGAGGAGGGGCGGGACATACAGCCTTCCACAAAGACATTTACTGAACAAAATGTCAAATATTCTCTGGTTTTTAGCTTTTCTTTGAATATATCTTTCCAACCTAATTATTTTTTGGGTTTTTAACCGTTGGTCGGACGAAACAAGACGTTTAAAGACGTCACTTTGGATTCTGGAGGCGCATGATGCTGTTTTTTTTGCATTATATCAACTAAACAAACAGTGGAATCAATCATGAGCTTCACGTCGTGTTTCTGTTTGTAAGGAGTAACAAAACAGAACCATCTCCACTCCAGCAGATCTTCCTCCTCCTCTTCCTCCTCCTCCTCCTCCTCCATGTGCCCTCTGTCAGTTGCACACAGTTTCCACAGGGTTGTCCCCGCTCTGGGTCTGTAATTAGGCCCTCTGTGGCCTGGCCGCTCCCCCCTCTTGAGCTGCTGGCCGCTGGGCCGAGCCCCAGCCTGGACCGGCCGAGTGCGGCGTCCCGCAAAGACATCATGAGACATGAGAGCAGCAACACAAAACACGGCTGCAGCACGTGAACACGCCGGGCGCCTCCTTGCAATCTGCTGTATTGTATTCCGTGACACCTGACGCGTGCTGCGACAGCTGAGACAGGAAGTGACGAGGAGGTGCAGGAGGCGTGGACAGATAGACTTTCCTCAGCTGACATTAGATCAGTATCAGTGCTCGTGCATTTTACTGTCTGCTGTAGATTTTCCTCCAAACCTGAGAACATCAGAGCTGATGTGAGACTTGTAAGGTTGATATGTGAGCATGAAACTATAACTGTGAACATATGCTGACATTCCTTTTACTCCCAAAAACTGGCACGTTTCTGTGTTTCCTTCTCAGATAATGCCATGAAAAGCGTTTTTTTTTTTTTTTTTTTAACTTAGACATTGCTGCATTTCCTGCCAAGATAGTGCTACAAAAGCGGTCATTTTTTATCGAGACGTTGCTGTGTTTCTGGCCGGGATAGTGCCACAAAAAGTGGTTGTTTTTGCCGAGATATCGCTGCGTTTCCTGCCGAGATAGAGCTGTAAAATAAGGGGTTTTTTTTGTTTGTTTTACCAAGGTATCACAGTACTTCCTGCCAGGAAAATGCCACTAAAAATGGTAGGTTTTTTTTTTTTCGAGATATCGCTGCATTTCCTGCCAAGATACTGCCACAGAAAGCTGTTGTTTTTAACTGAGACGATGCTGTGTGTCCTGCCCAGATAATGCCATGAAAATCCATTGTGGAAATGATGTGAAATTTTTAAGGTTCATGCCAAAATTTTATTTTCTATTTTAATTATTTATTTGATCGTATTTTGTTGTATCAAAAAAAACTGATATCTGATCGTATAATGGCCGATATTCCTTCTTTGCTCTGATTTTTATCCAAAACTCTGATGTTTGAGAGTGATTTATTCTCAACTTTCTCTGCTCAGAAACATCCACCACTTCACAAAAACTCTAAAATCGTATTATTTTTTTACTTTAAAGACAGACCTGGGATGTCTCTTGGTTTTGTTTCAAGTCTCAGCTTGAAGAATAAGCGCTCCTTCTCACAACTCCTGTTCTCTGGACAAGCGTGCACAGATAAAATGTGACGTGTTTCTCCATATTAAAGCCAGAGTTGATGAACAGAGCCGGAGTGTGTGCCCTGCGGAGGCCACCTGAGTCGCCATGTGTGTAACTGAGATATTATTGTGACCGTTAATGGGAGCTTTGGCTCAGATTAGCAGCTTTCTGTGTGTCATCACCCCGAAGGGAGACGTGACGACAGCAGACGAGGGCAGAGGAGAGGTGAAAGGTAAATGAAGTGGAGGTGTGGATGGCGTCAGATATACTTCACCTGCCGCTGTTTGTTTGGGGTCACACTGTGTGTGTGTATGTGTGTGTTTCTGCTGACGACACTCGAGTGTTGTCTTGTCAGGTTAAATCATCTAATTGTTTCCTTCAGTTTGAGCGACTAAAAATACTCTGTGACTCATCTGTTGATGAGTTGTCCAGTTTTGGTCCAGTAAAGGCATGCTTCCTGTTTCTCGTGCTTTTGACCACATCATGTGGCCTTCATCAGTGGATGGAGTCGCTCAGTTGCCATGGAGATGGTTTAGTTGTTATCAATTAACCAGCTGCTTTTAAAAAGCATCTTTAGTATCTGCTCTGGGATGATATCTGGTGTTGGGTCTGTGTCGCACGTGATAACAGCTCATCGTTTCCATGACAACGGAGCAGTTTGATCTTCTGGTGAACCGCAATGTTTTGCTCAAAACACCCAAGTTGTATGGCTCAAACGTTGCTGGGAGAGCTGCAATGTGTTGCTTGAAACACCCAAGTTATGTATGGCTCAAACGTTGCTGGGATAGCCGCAATGTGTTGCTTAAAACACCCAAGTTATGTATGGCTCAAACGTTGCTGGGATAGCCGCAATGTTTTGCTCAAAACACCCACGTTATGTATGGCTCAAACGTTTCTGGGATAGCTGCAATGTGTTGCTCAAAACACCCACGTTATGTATGGCTCAAACGTTTCTGGGATAGCTGCAATGTGTTGCTCAAAACACCCAAGTTGTGTATGGCTCAAACGTTTCTGGGATAGCTGCAATGTGTTGCTTAAAACACCAACGTTTCTGGGATAGCTGCAATGTGTTGCTTAAAACACCCAAGTTGTGTATGGCTCAAACGTTTCTGGTATACTCGCAATGTGTTGCTCAAAACACCCACGTTATGTGGCTCAAACGTCACTGGGATAGCTGCGATGTGCTGCTAAAAACACAGGTTTCGTGGCTCAAACGTTGCAGTGGTTTGGTGAAAAATATCCCGGTTCTGTGGCTCAATTATCACTGGGAAAAGCCGCAGTGTGTAGATGAAAAACACCCTGGGTCCTTGGCTCAAACGTCACTGCTGAAAACACCCAGATTTCTTGGCTCGAACTCCGCAAATGTTTTATTAAATAACAGAGGTTCCTTGGCTCAAATGCCACAATTCGGTGGTGAAAAGCACACAGGTTTTGTGGCTCAAATGCAGCTGGAAATATCGTAGTGAGTAGATGAAAGACACCAAGGTTCCTTGGCTCAAACGTCATTGATATAGCTGCAATGTGCTGCTATAAACACCCAAGTTATATGACAAATCAGTACAAACAACCAGATTGTGTTGCTCAATCACCGCTAGAATAGCCGCATTGTGCTGCTAAAAACACCCAGGTTTTGTGGCTCTAACGTCACTGGGATAGCTGTGGTGTGCTGCTAATAACACCCAGATTCTGGGGCTCAAACGTCACAGGGATAGCCCAATCTCCCACTAAAAAACACCCAGGTTCTGTGGCTCAAACACCACTGGCAAACACAGCAATGTTTTGGTGAAAAATACTCAGGTTTCGTGGCACAAACGCTGCCTGGAAACACTGCGAAGGGTCACCTAAAAACAATCGGTGTTGTTCGTAGGTCTCTCTGAGATGTCAGCTCATTTGCATATATCGCTCGTCAATCAGCGAACTCGGAGCTGAAGTCGGAGCCTCAGCAGACAGACAGCTCAGACAGGAAGTGGAGGGATGAGGTCAGAGCTGCACCTGAGCAATCTCGTCTCAACCACGTCCTGTTCATACTGCGCACCTTCATCTCTTCACTCGTCCTCCAGCAGTGCAATCATCCAGGTTTTTTCTTTGTTCGAGGACGTGACCTCGAGTGTTTCAGGGGTTCAAACGCAAAGTGACACCTTGCTCTTGGATTCGGGGACAGGAAGCTGAGGTCACAGCGAGGAATGAGGGAGAGTAAACATGAGGTCAGCAGCAGAGAGGAGGATGAGGCCGAGCGTGAGTGTGAGACTGTCCGGCACCAGGACCCCCGCCTGAAAAACACCAGCAGCAGCAGCTCGGCTAAAATCAGAGTTGTTTACCTGCTAATAATAGAGGAACACCAACACGCCGCCCCCCGTCCTCTCAGCACCTTCCCCACACATGATGCTTTACTGTGGGGAAGGAGGCGCGGCCACCAGGTGAGCCCTCCTTCTCCTCCTCCTCCTCCTCCTCCTCCTCCTCCTCCTCCTCCTCCTCCTCCTCGTCTCTGCCTCTTGAGGACTTTGTTCTGTTGCGAGAGCAGGGAGGAACTTTCCGTAACATTACCCAGCCCGACAAAACAGGCGAGAGGTTATTGACCTGCTGTAATCACCTCTTTATTCCTCGCCTGCCGTTTCCTTTCTGGTCGGCAGCAGCGGCGGATAACAATCGGCTCGCCGCCGTGTGCCACTTTTGTACCTTTCCTAAAATACAGGGAGGTATGGCAGCCCGTCTGTGCCAAGACAGTGATAAAAATAAAGATGAAGTCAACATTTAGACTCGCTAAATCACAATGTAGTATCTAATATTGATTTACTATCAAATAACTTTCTTTAATAATAGATAAATAAATTTGGCACCAACATTCACTTTAAGTCATGGATGAACTGATCAGAATTTGGTGGTCAAATGTTGTAACCTTGTGTCCATCTCATTCTGTGGAACGTGATATCTTAAGAATACCTTCAGGGAATTTCCTCAAATTAGGCACAAACGTCCACCTGGATTTGAGAATGAACTGATTAGAATTTGGTGGTCAAAGGTCACTGTGACCTTGTCTGTCCCATTCTTGTGCAATATCAGTAGAACACTTTGAGGGAGTTTCCCCAAATTTGGCACAAACATCCACCTGGATTCAAGAATGAACTGATTAGAATTTGGTGGTCATAGGTCACTATAATCTTGTATCTGTCTCATTCTCTGGAACATGACATCTTAAGAACGCCTTGAGGGAATTTCTTAAGATTTTATCCACTTGGATAAAATGAACTAATAGTAGAGCATGTTGAGGGAGTTTCCTCAAATGTGGCACAAATTTTCACTTGGACAAAGGTCAAAGGACACTGTGACCCCGTCCGTTGCATTCTCATGAATGTGATATCTCAAGAACACCTTTAGGAAATGTCTTTAAATTTGGCACAAACTTAAACTTTGACTCAAGTATGGACTGACTAGAATTTAGTGGTTACCTTGCGTCCATCTCATTCTCCAGAACATATCTCAAGAAGGCCTTCACAGAATTTCCTTAAATTTGAGGAACTGATTAGAATTTGGTGTTCAAAGGTCACTGTAACTTTGTTTGTGCCATTCTTGTGAGTGTGACATCTGTAGAAGACCTTGAAGGAATTTCTCCCTAATTTGTCACTAATGTCAACTTGGACTAAAGAATGAACTGATTAGCATATGGTGGTCAAAGGTCACTGTGACCCTGTCCATTGCATTCTCATGAACGTGACATCTGAGCAACGTCTTCAGGAAATATCTGTAAATTTGGCACAAACATTTGAGTCAAGCATGACCTGATTCAGTGTTGAAAGGTCGCTGTAACCTTGTGTCTGTCTCATTTTCCAGAACGTGGTATCTCAAGAACGCCTTGTGGGAATTTCTTAAGATTTGGCACAAATGTTCACATGAACTTAACGATGAAGTGAGTAGAATTTTGTGGTCAAAGATCAAAGGTTGCCGTGACCTTATCTGTCTAATTCTCATGAATGTGATATCTCAAGAACGCTTTGAGTGAATTTCTAAAGATTTGGCACAAACATTCACGTGTACTTAACAATACACTGGTTAGAATTTGATGGTCAAAGGTCACTGTGACCCCGTTTGCTGCCTTCTCATGAATGTGCAAGAACACCTTTCGGATTGTTTTTTAAATTTGGCACAAACATTTACTTTGTGTCAGTTATGAACTGACTAGAAGTCGGTAGTCAAAGGTCAAGGTCATTGTGACCTTGCATTCATCTAAATCTTGTGAACATCATATCTCAAGAACACCTTGAGAGAATTTCTCCAAATTTGACACAAACGTTCACTTGGTCTTGAGGATGAACTGATTGGAATTTGGTGGTCAAAGGTCACTGTGACCTTGCAAGCATGTTCTCAGCCATAACCCAAAAATTCGTACGCTAATTATGACAAAACGTGACACAAATGTCTAACAGGATAAAATTATGAAGGTCAAAAGGTCAAAGGTCAACTTGACTGTGACATCATCATGTTTTAGGAACAGAGGGGGAGACATTTGGTCAGATACTGAATTGGTGACACTTGAAACTGTGCTGGCTGGTGTTGATAAAACCCTAGTGTTACGCAAAGAATAAGAAACGTTTGGGCCAATCAGAGGCCAGTAAGGGGGTGTGATTGATCTGAGTCAGGGTTTTTATTTTCATCATACAGAACTTTTATTTGTTTCCTGGCTCTGATAGACCAGAGGAGGGTCTTTAAACTATCACATAAGAGCCGGATCCGACCAATTGAACTCAACTTCTCAGATCAAATAATCTGAAGTGAGCTGGCAGCCAGAGCGACGAGGGGAGGGGACGGCGGGGGGGAGTGAATAAAAAGAGAGAATAAGGTGGGCTTTCTGCTGCACATTGCTTTCTCTGTGCCCAAAGCAGAACGAAGCCTCACCAGAGCATTTACATTTATTTTTACGACATTTAAACAAACAAATAACAAAAATAAATCAATGTGAAACCTCGAAACCTGACCACAGTGTGTTTAGGAGCCCCTCTGCCCTGACAGCGAGCGGGAGACCACCAATTTCTCCCGGTCAATATTTGAGGAGCTAATTTGGAGAGTTTGTCCTCTCCATTGGGGGAAAAAAAAAGAAGAAGGATTTAGTGAATAGCGTGTGTTTTCCTACGCGTCGGCCGTGCGTTTGCATAATGTCGCAGGGGTTTACACGCAGCCTTATCTGTCAGGCTGGCAGGGGTGTGTGTGTGTTTCAGTTGTTCCTGCTCTACCTGCGGTCAGCTGTGCCAATAATGCAGCTTTGATTAGAGGCTTATCGCGGCCCCGGCACACCCTGCATCACACCTCGGGCATGTGACTCCTGCAGCAGGGCCGTAAAACAAACATACCCCAAACACCAAGCTGTGTGAAAAGGACACTTTCAGGCTCTCAGCTCATGCACCTGATTATTGCTTCTTATTCAGCTCTATGGAGTTATTGGATTTAAGGCTGCAGACATACGATCGTCTCAAAGGTTCAGAGGAATGCAGGATCTACATGGTGTAACAACACGCAGAATACACGAGATCACAGTGTGATGAAGCCAATTAATTAGTTATGTGATGCTTTAAAAAGGGCGTGTCACCAAAGGTTTCTGACAGAATCAGAGAGGATCGGTCAGAGTAAAGCAGGGGACGGAGAACTGTGATGGATGTTTGGGTCGTAATCTACAGTTTGTTTGTTTCCTACATGTCTGGTCGTCTGACTGCTCGTATGTTTACTCAGTTGACAGGCAGTCTAATGGTGGAATACGTACATTTAAGTATCAAAGTACCTCAAAGTTATACTGAAGTACAGTACTTGAGTAAATATCCCACCACTGAGCCATTGTTTTTTTACTAAACCCATCTCTCTCTTCCCATCAGGCTCTTCCTCTGCTGTGTTCCCAACAGTCGGACGCTCTGAGCTTCAACGCCGACCTCCAACACCTCTACGCAGCCATCGTTGCCCACGGCAACACGCGGAAACGCAAACTGTCTGAGGAGTGCCCTGTTGAGGAGGAACAGCCGCCTGCCGAGGAATCACACGTCACCTCGTCTTCAGGTTTCAGTCATTGATCTTGACTTTGAGTCTCTCGGCCTCCATCTTAAAATTCACACAGAAACAAAGATATTCAGATATTCGAGTCTTTAATTGTGTGTCCTCGTCCCGCAGCTGGATCTGTCGTCAGCAGTGAAGCAGGTGAGGACCGGCAGGTGGACGCAGCTGGAGCCAAAATGGCCGACACACCCACAGTAAAACAGGTACGACGACATCAGACGGATCAAAAGAACAAAAAAATCACAATAATGATAATTATCTGTCTACGTTTTTGTCCCCTCCAGTCTGTCCCAGTCAGGTCGGACCCTGCTGAGCGACCGTCTTCCAAACCAAAGAAGAAGAAAGTGGGTCTGTTCAGATGAGCCCGGGCAGTAGGGTCGCACACACCCACCACCATTCAGAACCTCACTGGGAAAAGTGCTTTTTTAACCCATTTATTTAAAAATGGGCTCATCTTTAAAACTTTTTTTATTCTTAAACTTTTATTTTGAAAAGAAAAAAAAGCTTTTATAGTTTAGGACACATGAGCTGGTTTTAATTAGGGTTTAGATTAGCTGACGTAGAAGGTTTTATGGGTTAAACGTTAATTAAATCATAATAATAAATATGTTTTTTTTATATCTGGATTCTGTTGGATTTTAGAGGAGTCAAGCAATTTGTGAATTAAAGATGTAAATATAATTTTGATGGCTATTTTTGTCGGTTATTAATAAAATCAACTAAAATCAACTATTTGTCATGTTGCTGTAAATCAACTGTAGACCACACTGTGTAAATTTCAGGTAAATCAAACAATAATTGCCTGACAAGTCATACTTCCTGTTGCCAGTAGGTGGAGCCTCATAAAATATCTTTAATAACTTTTTATCACAAAGTTGTCCAGATGTTTAACACCAGTTTTGAAGTCAGTCGGACTATGTCTGCACGAGGAGTTCGTTAAAATGTGAAGTGTGGAAAATGCCAAAATTGACCAGGAAATTTAAAATGGCCGCCATCCTGTTGGGTTTAGCCTATTCGTCCAAGAGGCTTTTTTGGCGAAACATTGAAATCCAGAAACATGGTAACATAAATGTGTTCAGGGGACTAATGTCAAATGTGCAGTTTGGTGGAGATCGGACCATTTACTCTAAAGTTATAACAATTTCGTGTTTCATGGTGAGACATCAAAATTCGACACTCCGCAGCGGGCGGGCCCTTCAACGTGAGGTAGATCTTTTAATAATATTTGATCACAAAGTAGTCAAGCTCGCAAAAACCAAATTTGAAGTCAGTTTGATGAAATCTGTAGGAGGAGTTCGTTAAAATACAACACATGGGAAATGTCTAAAATTATCACGGAATTCAAAATGGCCGCCATCCTGTTGGGTTTAGCCTATACTATTAATAAATTTTGATCACAAAGTAGTCGAGCTCGCACAAACCAAATTTGAAGTCAGTCCGATTCATTCTGTAGGAGTTAGTTAAAATACAACACGTGGGAAACACCAAAAATGACCCCCGAATTTTAAAATGGCCGACTTCCTGTTGGGTTTAAGCAATGGGTCCAAGAGACTATTTTGTACATCTGGGCATGATACAGGTGTGTAGAGATTTTCGTGCAGCATGCGGTCTGTGCTCATGTTCAGAGGGCGTGACCAAGCCATTTTGCCCCGCCTACTGGCAAAAGCCATATCACATGTCAAATTTATAGGGCGACTGGCGCACATGCAAAAAGTGGCGCAGTTTTGAGTATGTTAAAACCCCCAAAAGGCCCTAAAAATGGTTTAAATATATTGAAAGACATTCTGGAAGAGGAGATTTGAACTCTTAAACTCATCTCAGCCATAACTGAACTTGTTTTGTCCTTTTTAGTGTTGCAAAAAAATAATTTTAATTCCACTTTAATTCAAATTTAGTCAAAAGTCAAGCTTCCATGTGTCTTTATTTGTGTTCCTCTGGTTTTAAAAGCTCAAACTCGTCTGTGTTTGTGTCCAAAAATCCACTCTGAAGTCATTTCAGACAGACGGAGGGAGAATAATGAGCGGACGGCGGTCGATAGAGCAGCCGCTCTCCTCTTTTCAGAGCACAGTGAGATGTTGACTCAAGGTGTTGCAGCATCTCGGGAATGCTATTGAAGTTTTGGATGGAAAGTCACTGTTTGCCTGCAGGATTTCGAGAGTTTCTGTGTGACAAACGTCACAGAGAAGTGGCGTCATGTTAACTGGAAATGCAGAGGATATGTGTATATTTTTAGGCCCTTTACTTTCCTGATGGTTCCCAGATGCTTCACACATTTCCTAGAAAGCGATACCTAATAAAGGCATGTAGAAATATAACAGGTAATGAAAGTGTGATAAGAGAATCCTGCCTTTCTTTGTGTTTGATAACTGTAAACAAAATATTTGGTGGGTTTGGACTGTGTGGCACAAAACAAAACATTTCATGACATCATCTTCTCACTGCCACATTAGATGTCTTAAAGGAAATGTCGATATTTTTCAACTTGGACCATTTTTTTCATGTCTTTGTGTCTAAGTGACAAATAGAGTCAACAGGTGTTGAAATCAATCCAGTATTGAGAGAGAGCGCTGCAGACGACAGCCACAAAAACAGGCTGCAATGTAATGTCAATGGGGCAATTGAGCACCGTCATTGTATATCCATTAAAAGTGTTTATGTCACTGACAGGCTCAGGTTGTTATTCTAAGTGTTTGACAACATTCTGGAAAGGATCCCTACAGAGATAGAGCTTTGTGTTAAAGAGTAATATCCTTTTTGTTTAACCAGAAACAGCCTTGAAATCACCGTCACCAAACCCACCAGACTCCATTTAAATAAACAGTAATTTTAGCGTGTATACAGTAGAGGCAGCATGTTTTCGCATCTAACTGAGTGAATTAAGGGTTAATTTCAACCAAACCAGAGCTGGTGATTGTTGGAAAAGCGAAAGGTTGAACCAAGACACACTTTGTGAGTTGTATTTTGTTTCTGTCGACTTTGAATGACGTATGTTATGATGATGAAATGACTGTTTATTTAAATGGAGTCTGGTGGGTTTGGTGATGGTGATTTCAGGGCTGTTTATAGATAAACAAAAAGGATCTTACTGTGTAACAAAAAATCTATCTCTGTAGGGATCATTACATAATGTAGAATAACAATCAGAGCCTCTCAATGGCAAAAACAAACACCTTTAGTGGACGCAAATTGATGACACAATGATAAACTTAGTCTTACTCTTTAACACAAAGCTCTTTCTCTGTAGGGATCCTTTCCATAATGTTGTCAGACACTCAGAATAACAATCTGAGCCTGTCAGTGACAAAAACAAACACTTCTGTTGGACATAAATTAATAGTACAACGCCAAAATTACTGTTTATTTGAATGGAGTCTGGTGGGTTTGGTGATGGCAGCACAATGTTAAAATTACTCTTACTTTTTAGCAAAGAGGTCTATCTCTGTCTGGATCCTCTCCATAATGTAGAATAGCAATCAGAGCCTCACAGTGGCAAAAAAAAACAAAAACAAAATAACACCTTCAGTGGATACAAATTGGCGGCACAATGATAAAACTTTGTAAAATAAACAAACAAACAAACAAAAATCTCTGTAGAGATCCTTTCCCTAAAGTTGTCAGACACTTAGAATATCAATGTGAGCCTGTCAGTGACAAAAGTAAACACTTTAATGGGATGTACATTTTTGGCGCAACGATAAAATTACTGTTAATTTAAACAGTATGGTGGGTTTTGGTGATGGTGATTTCAGGGCTATTTCTAGTTAAACAAAAATGATATTACTCTGTAACAAAAACATCTGTCTCTGTAGGGATCCTTTCCATAATGTAGAGTAACAATCTGAGCCTCTCAATGGCAAAAATAAACACCTTTAGTGGAAATCGGTGCCACAATATTAAAATTACTTGTACTCTTTAGCAAAGAGGTCTATCTCTGTAGGGATCCTTTCCATAATGTAGAATAGTAATTGGAGCCTCACAGTGGCAAAAACAAACAAACAAAAACACCTTCACTGGATATAAATTGGCGGCACAATGATAAAACTTTGTAAAAAAAAAAAAAAAAAAAAAAAAAGGGTCTATCTCTGTCGGGATCCTTTCCATAATGTTGTCAGACACTTAGAATAACAACTTGAGCCTGTCAGTGGCAAAAATAAACACTTTTATGGGATGTATGTTGTTAGTACAAAGATAAAATTACTGTTTATTTAAATGGAGTCTGGTGGGTTTGGTGATGGTGATTTCAGGGCTGTTTCTGGTTAAACAAAAAGGATCTTACTCTGTAACACAAGGCTCTATCTCTGTAGGGATCCTTTCCATAATGCAGAATAACAATCTGAGCCTCTCAATGGCAAAAACAAACACCTTTAGTGGAAGTAAATTGACGGCACAATGTTAAAATTACTCGCACTCTTTAGCAAAGAGGTCTATCTCTGTAGGGATCCTTTCCATAATGCAGAATAGCAATCGGAGCCTCACAGTGACCAAACAAAAAAAAAAAAAAAATCACCTTCAGTGGATACAAATTGGCAGCACAATGATAAAACTTTGTAAAAATAAAAAAGAAAGAAAGGGGGGTCTATCTCTGTAGGGATCCTTCCCATAATGTTGTGAGACACTTAAAATAACAATCTGAGCCTGTCAGTGACAAAAACAAACTTTTATGGGATGTACATTTTTGGTACAATGATAAAATTACTGATTATTTAAATGGAGTCTGGTGGGTTTGGTGATGGTGATTTCAGGGCTGCTTCTGGTTAACCAAAAAGGATCTTACTCTTTAACAATAAGGTCTATCTCTGTAGGGATCCTTTCCATGACGTAGAATAAGAGTCTGATCCTGTCAGTGACAAAAACAAACACTTTTAGTGGACCTAAATTGACAGCACAATGTTAAAATTACTCGTACTCTTTAGCACAAAGCTCTATCTCTGTAGAGATTCTTTCCATAATGTTGTCAGACACTCAGAATAACAATCTGAGCCTGTCAGTGACAAAAACAAACACTTTCAGTGGACATAAAGTGACACAAACATGGGGAAATAGGGTCCAGGTTGAAAAATACCCCAAAGAAATCCCATTAGACTACAGATCTGCAGGTTTTAACAAAAAGGATCCTAGGAGTCTTGGTCCTGAAATCCCATAAATAAAAAAACATTTTAAGTATTCTTAAGTTGACTTTGGGGCCATGAAAGCCTGACTAAAGGCCCCTGGAGGCCTTCAGACCATCAGCAGAGGGCTGAGTGGGCTCAGCAGAGTGTTAGGTGTCTCTGTTGGTGAAGCTGGACCTTTCCGGGGAGGGAACTAAAGTCAGACCCTGGCTCTAAAGTGATGTAGCATATGAGCTCACTGTCAGCTGGAGGTGGAGGTGATGGTGGACGGAGAGACATCTCAGAGAGACACCTGCCAAGCTGCAGACCACTGTTCAAGACAAACAAATAAAAAACACCTGAAGAAATCCGTCTCTTCATTTACCACCACTGCTTAAGTTAACTCCAGTCTGTGGTGGTTCTGTTAATGGGAGTTCTGGGAAATGTAGGAGATGTCCAGAATGAGTGAGGCTGAAACAATAAGTTCAGGAAGAGTGAATCTGAGCATCAAACAATCACTAAAATGTTCAGGTTTTCCAAATCAGGATCCTGGGGGCGCTTAAGGGGATCCTTAAGGGTTTCCCTGGAGGTCCTGATTACCTGAGTGACAGTTTAATGTCTCACCTCCAGCACAGACTGTTACGTCACTGAGTCTTAAACCTTCCAGAGGAGCGGTGGGAGAGTTTTAACGCGCGCACCTGCGCTCCTGCTCACGCGTCTGAACTTGGACACAAGGGTCCAAAGGACAGAGGGCGAGCGCGCGCCGGCCCGGACAGTCTCGTGGCTCGGTGTTTGTGTGTCCTCTTGGCTGACAATAAGCAGATGAAGGCGGCCGCGGGGCCTGTGCCACCCCGATGGGAGGAGAAGACGGAGCAGAGGGCAGGTCCAGCAGGGCGCGGTCTCCTTCTTCTCCCGCGGCACCTCATCTGTGCTGTAGTAGGATCTCTTCCATTTCCATTTCTGCCAACAGCCCTGCGCCACAGGGACGCATTGAGAACAAACCCGAGAGGCAGAAACCGCTGCGGGGACACCCTTTGACCGCCGTGCCCAACAGGCGCAGCCAGACTTACGCACCGCGCGCCTCCGTGTCTGTCTGCAGCCCCTTTTCTCACAGCTCCGACACAGAGAGACAGCTTTGAACCTGCCTGCCAAGATAAACTCACCTCGCCTATTTATGCCCCTGCCTCCGCGTGCACTCGGGACAGGAGGGTGTCAGCAGCTCACAGGGACAGGTTTATCTTTCCAGCTCGTCTCCAGCAGCGCACTGGCCACTTTTACGCGCCGGGAATGGCCACTTTTGGGGACTCGGGAGTGAGTCCTGCTGCTTTACCTCCACTCTAAAATTACAAAGTGGGGTGACACACATCTGAGGAAACACAGCGGTGACATTTGGCCACCGGCCGGGGGGCTACAGACCGGCCCCGGGGCGGAATGCTGCTCCCGACGCTGGTGACGTGCCTCGCCGGGTGCGCCTTTCTCCTCTCGCCGGTCAGCGAGGGCTGCGGGCCGGGTAGAGGCTATGGCAAGAGGCGGCCGCCGCGGAAGCTCGCGCCGCTCGCCTACAAGCAGTTCAGCCCCAACGTGGCCGAGAAGACTCTGGGGGCCAGCGGGAGATACGAAGGGAAAATTACCCGGAACTCTGAGCGCTTCAAGGAGCTCACCCCGAACTACAACCCCGACATCATCTTCAAGGATGAGGAGAACACAGGTGCAGATCGCATGATGACGCAGGTAACCCTTCTCGGACACCGTAGAGCCTTTTAAACTTGTTTTTTCAGTAAGGAGTTATTTCACTAAGTGCACTTTGCCCAGTCTTTAAACGCGTGGACACTGTTATCTTTCTCCGCGTGTCTTGTTGACTCAAGGCTCGGCACTGCGGAAAAATCTGCCTCAACAAACAAAACTCACATTTTTCTTCAGACTTTGGATCAAATCTAACAAAAGATACGTTTTTTTAGTGATGCTTATAAATGCCACAAGTCAGTTTATTTTGAATAGAACTAGACTCTTTCTGACATGTTTGGATGTTTTTAAGGTGGATTTTTTCTCTTTGCGCAACTCTTGCCTCAGTCAATTCCTAAAATCCCCCCGCAGCTGTTGACACAGTTTGTTTCTGGCTTGTGGACGCTTGAATCAGAGCTCTCCTCTGCTCTCCTGCCTCCACACCGACTCTCAGAGGTTCACTGTGGGCAGCTCGTGCGTAAAACGAGGGCAACCCCGTCTAAAAATGTATGGAAAAGCGGTCGCTCTTAATTAAAACACTATGTCCTCTGTTTTACATCATGTTTTTTGGTGGAAAAAACAGCCAAAAGTCGTATTTGGTTAGAGCCCCGGGGTCAAGCGTGGACCGATGTTTACCGTTTTTGCGTTTTTTTAAGCCCCACTGGCCAGAGTTAACAGTCGCCTTTTTGGACTGTCAAAAATTTTTACGACACCGTCATTGATGTGGGCCCCGGGTGGAATTTATTTGACTCCCAATTTCCCCGGGAATAAAGTATTTATATCTGGCTCTTGTGACCGCGGGCTTCCTCTCTCCGCGAGCTGCAGCGCTTATGTCCACAGACCCACGTGGGGGGAATGAAAGCGCGCACTTCCAGTCTGGAGCTGTCACCTCGGTGCGCGCACTGCAAGAAATACCCGCCGGTGCCGCTCACTTCGGCTGGGTTTACCGGGAGAAACGGGCAAGATGAGGTCTTTGAAGTGAAGATGGGAAACCAGCAAAGAGAGATGAGTCTGAAGTTACAAAATGAGCTCATTTCAATGGTCTGATTTTCCCCAAGATGCTCCTAACTCCCCCTGAAACTTACTCCTAAATGTGAAAGCCAAGAAAGACCAACTTTATTTGCGCCAAACGTCTCCAAAGTGGACATTTCTTGCAGCGCGCGGTGCAGACCTGCACACAATTTATGGGCTCCAAGCCGCAGGAGACAGCCTCCTGTTTGTCTTTTACTATTCCGTGTTACTTTTTGTTTGTTTTCGCAGCGCACATGTGCAGAAATAGCTTCGCTTGTGTCGAAGCTTTAATTATACGGATTCCCCCCCCCCCTCCTCCTCCTCCTCCTCCTCTCGCCTCTTTATTTTTTATTCGCTTTTTCCGGGGCGCTGCGCTGCACACAGACGCGACTGTTCAGGGGTGAAGACACGCAGCAGAAAGTCTCATTATTCATATTTAATGTGGGCTTTTAAATTAGGCTCAGTTTCTTTGTAATGTGCATGTAAATGGGCGCAAAAGTGCCAGTTTATTTCTGATTTCTCGGATTTCCCGACGCGTAAAAGTCGCTGCAAAACAATCCAGCCGCACTGGAACCAAGAGAAGACACTTTGGGTCTCTGCATCTCGTGAAAACAAGACTCCCAGGCGCCACGTGTGACCAGGTGACCTGCTCAGAGGTCCGTTTTTTTTTTTTGCAGCGTAAAAAGGTGTGCATAGGCGCGTGTTGTCAGCCCCGCGCGTCCAATGTTTGTGCAGCCAGCGGTTTAGTGCTCCAACCGCTCCTACAGAAACCCCCGTCGATCTGTATACCTTGAAAGGAAAACCAACAAAATGTATCGTCTGATTTATGAAGTCCAGCTCGTTGCTGCGACCGCAGAGAAAACACAAGACGTTAAAATCCACAGTGAACACCGTGAAAAGGCATCTGTGGCCACCCGAGACACGAGCTATTCTTATCACAGCCGACATGGAAAGAGACATTTATGGGGTTTAATCCCACTTTCGCTCCTGAATGGGCCGAGAGTCATGAAACGAGATGCTTTGAGAGGCTGCAGGGGGAATACAGGACCTCCTGTAGTCATGCGACTCCAGAAACCTAATTTAGATTTCTTCAATTTCATCTGTCAGTCAGGGGAAATAAATCTTACAGATGAAACTCTGGGCTTAATTCAGACATTAGCAGTCTTTGAAGCTTCATATCTTTACTTTTAATCAACCAATTAAACTGTTTAAATGAACATTTAAGAATCAAATATGTAAAAATATGTTGGAATAAAGTTTAAAAATGACACATAAAACAACTTGTTCGCTCCAGTTTGCTCAGAAAGTTTCGTATTATTTAGATTCTTCTTTCAGTGAAAGCAACAAGCTTTAAATGAGTTTGTTCTGATCGGTTATCAGAGAGAACAGGTGAGCTCACGTCAGCAGGTGCTGGGCGAGCAGCTCCTCTGCCATGAGCCAAACAGCATCAGAGAAACACTGGTTTATAACGTGAGACAGTTAAAACCTCCTGAGCGTCTGGATCTAAAGTTATCAGAGAAACAAGCTGAGTAAATGGCAGCTCGCCCCCAGCCCGTTTTCCAGCGTCTTCCTCGCCCCCAACCAGAGGCGCCTTTTAGCAAACTATGGCTGTTATTCCAGCGGCTTTTTAGCCCCCAATGGTGGCTGTTTCTCAGTGACCAATGGCTGTTTTTCCAGTGTTTTTTAGGCCCCAAAGATGGGTGTTTGTAGCTGCCCATGGCTGTATTTCCAGCAACATTTTAGCCACCAAACCTTGGTGTTTTTCAGTGACTGATGGCTGTTTTTTCAGCATCTTCCTAGCCCCCAAACATAGATGTCTTTTTAGCAATCCAAGGCTGTGTTTCCCGCAGCTTTAGCCCCCAAACATGGCTGTTTATTCAGCGGATATTTAGACCTCAAAGGTGGCTGTGTTTCCAGCAGCTTTTTAGCCCCCAGACGTGGGTGTTTTGTTGTGATCCATGGCTATTTTTCAGGGGGTTTTTTATCCCCCAAGCACGATTGTTTGTGTGATCTTTGGCTGTTTGGCCCCCAAATGTGGGTGTTTTTTACTGACCCATGGCTGTCTTTAAAATGTCCTTTCAGCCCCCAATCATAAGTGTCTTTTTAGTGACCAAAGGCTGTTTTCCAGCAGATTTTCAGCCCCCAAATGCGGTTGTTTATTGCATTCTTTGGCTGTTTTTCTGGTGGCTTTTCAGCCCCCAAATGTGGGTGTTTGTAGCGACCTACGGCTGTTTTTCAGCCTCTTCCTAGCCCCCAAACATGGGTGTCATTTTAGCAACCAATGGCTGTTTTTCCAGCGGCAGTTTAGCCCCAAATCATGTTTTTTTTAATGGCTCATGGCTGTTTTTCCAGCCTCTTCCTAGCCCCCAAATGTAGGCGTTTTTTAGTGGATTTTTAGACCTCAAACATGGGTGTTTGTAGCTGCCCATGGCTGATAACTTGCAGCTTTAGCCCCCAAACATGGGTGTTTGTAGCTACCAGTGACTGTTTCCTTGCAGCTTTAGCTCCCAAACTGCTTTTCCACCAGGGATAAGGGACATAAAAATGGGTTGTTTTTTTCTGAGACATTGTGTGTTTCCAGCAGAGATCATGCCCCCAAAACCGGGTATTTTAATCAATATCACGATGTTTTTCTCACCATAACCAAGTGGTTTTGTGCCTGAACATAACCACGTTTGTCACAGTCATGTTGAAATGTTAAGTTTCATCAAAGTTAAATCTGCGACATAATAATGTACAAATGTTGTTTGTTTTTTGAACAAATTCTTCCCCTTTAATTTCTAAAAATCACACCAGGTGTATCTGAGGTATCCTTTGATTTATTTCATTGGATAAATCTGGTTCGACCCCCCCTCAGTCGCCCTGACAATGCGGCCTGGGTGTGGATGAGATTAACGGAGCCGACTGGAGGATTTATTTGCGGCAGCTGAAGGGAGTTGAATGAGTCCTTCAATCGGCGCTCTCACCTTGTGTTTGCTCACCCTGACCAGACTCCAGGTTTAGAGGGACGCTGAGGACCTCTTGTTCATGTAGCAGCCCCCCTTCCCCTCCACCCACCGTCACCTAACCACCCCATAACCTCACAGTCCCCCCTTCACCCCTCCAGCCATCCTTAACATAGCCTCGCTCCGCTCACCACAGAGAGCAAACATCAGGCCGGGACAGCAGGGGTGCATTGTGGGAAGGCTGAAGCCACAGATGAGGGGTGAGCGGGTGTGATGGGGGACTTTTCTGCTGCTGTCTGATTGGTTTAAAAGCTGCAGTGGGCGGGACCTACAATCGTATCTATGTATGTGTGCTTCAGTTGAGCATATGTGTGAAACAGATTTCCGTTTTGCCGCAGCGCTGCAAAGACAAGCTGAACTCTCTGGCCATCTCAGTCATGAACCTGTGGCCCGGGGTCCGGCTGCGGGTCACTGAGGGATGGGATGAGGACGGCCACCACTCAGAGGAGTCGCTGCACTACGAGGGCCGGGCGGTGGACATCACCACGTCGGACCGGGACAGGAACAAGTACGCCATGCTGGCGCGGCTGGCGGTGGAGGCCGGGTTCGACTGGGTCTACTACGAGTCCAAGGCCCACATCCACTGCAGCGTCAAGTCAGGTGAGGAGAGGAAAGTGGTGAGGGTAGAATCCAAGTCACGTCAAAGTAAAGGCCTCAGTGGGCTCCAAAGACTAACTGTACGATAATGCGACGACTGTTAGCTGAGGCTTTCTGACTTTGAGGAAACAAAAGTCTCACAGAGGGGTTCCAACATGTTCCTACTGAACCTACGCCAAACTTTAAGATTTATTTTCTTTAGGTAGGTCTTTAGGTAAGTGGCATTTGGTTAAGGTACAGGAAAGATCTAATAGATATAGAAACACAGACGCCTCATTGGCTGCTCAGCTTCACCGCCATTTTGGAGAGGGCAGGACTGGCCTGTTGACGAATGCAAGTAAACAGAGAGGCTGCGGTTTTTCTGGATTAAATGCTTTATAATGGTCATAATTCCAACGTGAAAGCACAGCCTTTATTCGTCGGTGTCTGACACTGGAAGTCACCGACCAAGTGCCGGTGTTCGACGACTTCGGAGTGAGACTGGGTTGACGACGGAAACTGGCTTCGAAGTCCGACACACTTGCTGGAGGCGTGGGTTCTCCACTAAACTGCTCCATTGTTCTGTCACTGTCACCTCTTGATTCAGTCCATTAAAACTCCTGCATGAGAACGACCAGTTCAACCACCAAAAAGAAATTGTCGAGAACCCGACCTGATAAACGCTTGTCTTTATCTGGACACATTCTCCCCACAAATACAACATGCTAACGTTATTAGCACAAGCCTATATGGCATTAAACTTATTAAGTCTTGCCCTCTCCAACATGGCACCGATTTTGACATATTGCGTGCCACGGTGAAAAACTCACTGCTGACAATAAAACGAATATTTCTGCTGATACTTTTAAGCTGAGTGTGTACTGGGACTGAACTGGTGCTGCTTCCAGGACTCTCTTTCTATTACTAATCCAGCTGATGGAGACTTTGCAGCAGCGTGGCTACATCTAGCTTGCAGCGGTGCAGGTGGTTACACAACCTCAGGTGTCATATCGGCACCAGTTTCACAAACTTTTGAACACTACACACTAAATTCAGCTGAATTTTGTGTCACAGGGACTCCATTGGTTTCGTATTTAGCTTTAGTCGGGTACTGCTTCCGCTGCCTTGTCTTTCCTTTCTAACATTTTTTCCCGTCATCGATCCCTGGTCTCTGACTGTCCTCTTGCTTGCATCTTAACTGTCTGGGTGCCTCTAGCTCTTTGCTCCATCTGTCTCCACTCACCCCACCTTTCCTCAGCTCAACATCATGTCTGAAATTTAGTTTCTGTGAGCTGTTTGTGGCTTTTTGCCATTGTCACAAATTTTGATTATTTAGGAAAACTAGGTTGTAAGTAGTGTGGCTGATGGGACGTTTTGAAAGTCCACAGTTTAGTACTCAGTGCTGACTCTTTGTGAGAGGCAGAAAATCCGAGTCACCTGTGGAGGAAGACATTTCATCCGTCCAGCGGTCAGGAAAAAGACAAGTGTCGCTGACTGACAGTTGGAGCTCTAGTTCGGCTTTAATGGATGTTAAACTCTCTCTATGTTAAATCATATGTGGAAAACAACTTCATGAGAAAATTCTAGTTCCTTACTGTTAAAACGTCAAAGTGGTGATAAAGAATATATTCCCAGGGTGCATTTTGTTATCAAACATCCAATCACAGAGTTACGAACTTCGGAACAATGTGCCGCTAACGGGAAGCTACAGCTAAAGATTTGATTTTGTAGAAACAGAGTCAGTTCTGGGTGAATGTGGGGGCTGTGGTGCTGGGTTTTATTCCCATTTCAATTTTTATTTTGCTGCTGCTCTAACTAGCTTCTTCTCTAAGTTAACACCAGCTGAGGCTCATGGGTATTGAAGTCTCAGGACACAACGCATTGTAAGATTCTGCAAAGCACGGATATGTTACGTTTGTAGGTTATGATTAAGTGGGTGTGTTGAAACTTGACATTTCAACAGCAACGTGGTTACATGTGGTTAGGTTTTATGTTTAAGGGGAGATCATGATTTGGCACTATACCGGCAGGAAACACAGCGATGTGCCGAAACAAAACGACCGCTTTTCGTGGCGCTAACTTGGCAGGAAACGCAGCGATGTGCCGGTAACAAAACGGCCACTTTTCTTGGCGCTAACTTGGTAGGAAACACAGCGATGTGCCGGTAACAAAACAGCCGCTTTTCTTGGCGCTAACTTGGCAGGAAACACAGCGATGTGCCGTAACAAAACGACCGCTTTTCTTGGCGCTAACTTGGCAGGAAAACACAGCGATGTGCCGGTAACAAAACGGCCGCTTTTCTTGGCGCTAACTTGGCAGGAAACACAGCGATGTGCCGTAACAAAACGGCCGCTTTTCTTGGCGCTAACTTGGCAGGAAACACAGCAATGTGCCGTAACAAAACGGCCGCTTTTCTTGGCGCAAACTTGGTAGGAAACACAGCGATGTGCCGGTAACAAAACGGCCGCTTTTCTTGGCGCTAACTTGGTAGGAAACACAGCGATGTGCCGTAACAAAACTGTCGCTTTTCTTGGCGCTAACTTGGCAGGAAACGCAGCAATTAAAAACAGCTGCTTTGTGTGGCGCTATCTTGGCAGGGAACGCAACAATGTCTTGGTAAAAAAGAACCGCTTCTTGCAGCACTAACCTGGCAGGAAAAACAGCATTTTCATTAATAATCAGCTGCTTTTCGTGGCATTATCCCGGCAGGAACCACAACAATGTGTCGGTAAAAAACAACTGCTTTTCTTGGCACTTTACCGGCAGGAAACCTAATGACATCTAGGTAAAAACAATCACTTTTCATGGCACTATCGACGCAGAAAATGCAGCAAAGTCTCTTAGCCGGGTTTCTTTGCACTATCCCAGCAGGACACGCAGCCATGTCTCAGTAAAAAATGTTAGCTTTTTGTGGCACTAACCTAAGTCAGCTCATAAACTACGTCAGTTCAGAAACGTTGATGTGATATCTATGACACATGCAAATGTAACGTATTCGTTATTTGCAGAAACTTATATTTCAACGTTGTCTTTTTGACGTCACACTCACATCAAGGTCCCACATATTCCTCTTGGTGTCTGTTCATAACCACAAATGTGTAGCAGCATGAAAACTAACACACGTGTGCGACCCTGACGTGGACACACACACACACAGAAGTGCTGAAAGTCGCACAGTGTGCAGAGTTTAAACATCCCCTCGACACATTTGACACTGAGTGGTAACTGAGATTTTCCTTTTTCTTTTCCCCCTCTGTCTCTGTCCTGTTTCCTACTGTATCTCTCTTTCCCCTTCCTGTTTCTCTCCTTCCCTCCCAGATCGGGTTGCGAGGGCCCAGTCCTTGACTTGATCAGAAGGGCAACCAATCAAGTTGGTATTTTTTTTTTCATGTTTTTGATTCTTTTGTTTTTTTTATTCTGTTTTTCCTCAAAATTCCTCAAAACAAGACAAAGAAAAGAGAAACAAACACGTTGTTGGGAAGACAAATCCAGCCAGCTGAGAAAAAGCCAACAAACCCCCTTAAATCCTTGTTAAAGGCGCTCTAAGGGGGGCGGCTGGACTGTAGTCAACAAGAGGAAACAACCACTAGGGGGCAGCAAAGCACCAGGACCTTGTAGGTGAAGGACTGAACACACAGGGATTAACGCTGACCTCAGACCTCTGCTGCTTTACATCAACAAGACGAGAAATATTTCTGTGATTGAACCAGGAAGAGTTAGGAAGGTAATACTTTGAGTTTTATCCTGTTTCTGGTGCTTTTTGTTTGATAATGAAGAAAAGTGTCTGTGTGGCGAAGCTTATGTTCCAGGATTAGATTCTAAATCCACCAATCTTGCAAAGGAATGACCGACCAACATGGATCAGATCAGTGATACTCAGATTATGGACCCTGGGCCAAATGTGGCCCACCATTGGTACGGTTGTGATCACACCAGGCGCGAATAAAACAAGTCGCACAAGCATTACCTTTAAAGTCAACGTAAAGATGCAATTAGACGTGCATTCTGCTCTCGTGGTGCTGTCCTGGCAGGAAACGCAGTGATGTCTCAATCAAAAACAATCGCTTTTCATGGCACTATTACGGCGATGTGAACTGAGCGGCATGAATGAAGCAAGTCACACGCTTATTCCCAAGAGTTGAAAAATCTGAACCTGAGCGACCGATTCGCATCATGATAGTCAATCAGCATTGAGATCCTCCTGGGACATATGACGAGTGACGCGACTAGACAGGAATTCCAGCAAGGCGGCTGATGTGACGCGAGTGACACAAATGACGTGGCCTGGTGAACTTCCTGCCAAATGCCGCTGACTGACCTCTGCTGACCTCACCAGGGAAAAAAAACATCAGCACCATCTAGTGGACCAAAAAAGCAAAAGGACATTTAATAAAAAACTTGAGAATAGAAAGTAAAATTCAAAATGTACAAAGACAGGTATAAGATACAAGAATAAAAGTTACAGTGCAGTGTAAGAAATGAATAGCACCAACTTTTCATCATTCCTCTTTGGCTCCAAAAACTATCACCTCCGTTTTTTTCTTTGTGTAATTGAAGAAAATTGCGGCACATCCAATTATTGATTTGTTCAATGCTACCAGTCAACACGTGTAGTCGACCATCGTCCCCTGGTGACATTGTTATGTGAATTCATCTGCATAATTATGGTAGAATATTTAGTTTTTTTCCATAATCAGAACCACTGGAAGCACGTAAACAGAAGAGGCCCCAGTATGGAGCCTTGGGGAACTCCACATTATTTTTGGAGGCTCAGATATACAGAAATAAGGTACTCCTGTCTTTTAAGTAGGAATCAAACCACTTAAGTATTGTGCCAGAGAGTCCCACCCCAAAATTTACATCTATGATGTCCAGGTATCTGCGTTGAAAGCCAAAAACAAATCGAGGAATGACGAATATATTATTAGTCACGCTTAATCAAAATAACTAGACTGAAAGTCTGAACTGATACAAAACAGTCAAAATGAAAAATTTTGACAATGAAAAAGTCAGACTTGAGGGTCTCATAATTTGGCACCATTTTTGTCACAATTTCTCATGAATTAATTTTTGTAGTTCAACATTTTTAGCTTATTGTTGAATCTTGATACCTGCAGGACTCTGTTTAAAAAAATAAAATAAAATAAAAATAAATAAAATAAAAAATAAATAAAAATGTAAACATATGTGTATTTTTTTTAAAAAATGTAAGATACATATATCAAGACTAAAGATTCCTAACTTCCTGTTTTTAATTAATGGTCAAATTTATGTTCAATGCCAAACCGTAGATCCTCCAGTCTGCGTATTTAAACCTGGACGAGACATTTTGAGCGTCCTGGAGTTGACCTGGAGTCACGTGTTGGTGTCCGTTTGTCAGATGATTAACCCGCTGACTGGTTTTCCTGCTCTGCGCCTTCCTCCTTCAGGTGACTTATCTTATCACCTGGCCTTGGCTTTCCTGCCTTCCCCAAATATTTATCCCCAGATAGATTTGATAAGGTCCTCGAGTGTCACTTTCGAGTGCTGGGGCGCTTTGTCTCGGACACAATCCAGCCTGGACTCACATGTGTACAGATGTATACTCGCAGCGTGTCGTTATTCAGCGCTGCAAACAGCAGCTTTTATCTGCTTATTGTTCTTTTATGTCCAGACGAGGAAAGAAAAGAGTCAATATTTAGCTACAGGGAGGTCAAAAGATTTATTGTGTGCTCAAGTCCTGTTGTATGGAGGCTCATTCATGCCAGAACAACAAAAGGGGAATGTTGATGAAAAATTTAAATACTCCTGGTTAATTATAAACATTTGCAGTTTTAACGTATCTCATCATGTTGACCTAAAAATCCACAAAGTTAAATTATTGTTTAATAATTTCAAAGATGAAATTAGTCAGTTAAATAATAAGATACAAAGTTATTATGTTGAATCAAATCAAAACTGTAATTTTGAAAATCAAAATTATGAAATGCAATGTCATAATTGTGACTTACTAATGCAAAAGATAAAAATAGCAGGTTAAAATTAGAAGAGAAAGTTTAAAAATTTGAACTTTGTAAGTCAATAATTGTAAGATAATAATCAAATTTTAGACACTGAATTTACTGACAAAAAAATTCTGAATAAAATTCAAAATAAATAAATAAACTTTTTAAATATAATATATACTAATACTCTTCACTTCTTTTTTAAGTAGAAAAATTATTATATTCATAAATAAATGTATACATTTTTATATAATGTATAATATACATTTTAGTAATATTTTAAATGAAAATAATCATTTAAAAATCTTATTTACTGACAAACAAAATAAAAAAAGAAATAGGAATAAAAATTCAAAATAAATGTAAAAAATTTAAATGTAACATTAAATACTTTTACATTCTTTTTTAGATAGAAAAAATAAGATGAAATTTACTTAAAATTAATTTACTGAAATTAAGGTAACATTTAAATGACTTTTTCAAAAATACATTAAAAAATCCAATTTATTGACAAAATTTAAAAATCAACTAACTAATTATTATTATTATTATTATAAATTTTCATAAAAAATTTAAATGAAAATCATCATTTGGAAATCTAATTTGTCATCTCTAATTTTTTGTGCCTTTTTATATTAATAATTGTAAGATAATAGTCAATTTTAAAATGATTAAAAATTCTTCTATCTAAAACTGAATTAATCTACTGAGTCAAAAAAATGTTTCTTTGGTAAAATTTGGATGAATTATGTCAATATTTCATCATAGTTTTGAATTTGAATTGTTTTTAACTTATAATGAGTATTTTTATTTTTATCATTCCTGTTTCTTTTTCCTGGCACCACTGAGCCTCCGTACTTCAGGAAAGTTAACATCCTGTTTGATGTCCTCGTCTCTGTCCCTCCATCTGTCTTTCAGATCACTCCGTGGCGGCTAAATCTGGAGGTTGTTTCCCCGGCGAGGCCTTGGTGACGTTGGCGAGCGGCGCTCAGAAGCCCATCAACGACCTGCGCCCGGGTGAGCGCGTCCTGGCGTCGGCGGGCAGCGATGGCAGCGGGGAGCTGCTTTACAGTGAAGTCCTGCTCTTCCTGGACCGCGACCCCGTCACCCGGAAGCTCTTCTACACTCTGCACACAGAAGCCGGAGCCCGCCTGTCACTCACCGCCGCCCACCTGATATTTGTGTCTGAGGGGAACTGCTCAGAGGGGGCGCTGCCAGCCCGTGGCGCCCTCAGGACTGTGTACGCCAGCGACACCCAGCCGGGACAGTGTGTGCTGGTGTCAGAGGGGAAAGCGGGATGGGGGCGTCTGTCTCGGATCACCCGGGTCAGCATGAGGGTGAGCAGGGGGGCGTTTGCACCGTTGACCCCGCAGGGGACGGTGGTGGTGGACGGGGTGGTGGCGTCCTGCTATGCTGTGGTGGACCAGCACTGGCTGGCTCACTGGGCCTTCTCACCACTCCGGCTCATCCACAGCTGGATTGGATCCACTGGGAGCCATGGTGATGGGATCCACTGGTACTCGCAGCTTTTACACTGGCTGGGGAGGATGCTGCTGGACTCAGGACGGCTCCACCCGCTGGGCGTGGCTCAGGACGCCAGGTGAGGACGGGAAGAGGTCACACGGGACGACACTTTAACCACAAAGGAACCTTAACCCCTCATTTTGTGCACTGGGATGACCCCAAATTGAAACCTGTAGAGCCGCTCAGGACTGGGATGGACCGCCTGACGCCACGGGGGACGTCTGGGTTCCTGCTGAGGCATGATGGGAGTTCTTTTGGCGTGACTTGGCGGGAAGAGGAAGCTGTGAAGTGACACAGACGAACTCTCCCCAAACCACAAACACAGCAAATAAAAGAGCACTCGGAGTCAGAAAGAGCTCGAAAAAGACTTAAGTGACACCTTTATCCTTTAAAACACTATGAAACAAAAATACCTTAACAATCCCTTAGTAAACCCTTAATCTACCCTTAAAAAAACCTTACTTCACCTATCAATTATCACCCTAAGGTGTCATCAAGGTTGTGATTTAATAAACTGAAACATTTTCAGTGGCAAAGTACTGATGTTTTAAGGGATTTTTATTCAGTATTCAGGTATTTAATGGGTTGTTTTGGGTATATGTTGCAGACACCCATAGATTAAGGGCATTTTAATGGGTTTTCTCTATCTGTTCAAGTGGATTTAAGTGGTTAAAAAAAAACACCTTAACGTGACATTAAAGCCCTCCCTGCATGTTCAACTTAAATGGAAAATTAAGGCACTTTTAAGGTACACTGTAAATTTATTTACCCTTTAAATAACCCTGAATCTGTTCTTAAAAACACCTTACTTTACACATTAATTATCATAAGGTGTCATTAAGGTTGGGATTTGATGATCTGAAACATTTTCGGTGGCAAAGTACTGATGTTTTAAGGGATTTTTATTCAGTATTCAGGTATTTCATGGATTATTTTGAGTATATGTTGCAGAAATTAATGGATTAAGGGTATTTTAAGGGGTTTTCTCAATGATTCAATTGAATTTAAGTGGGGAAAAAAACTTAACATGGTGTTAAAGCACTACCTGCATGTCTAACTTAAATGAAAAGTTATGGCACTTTTAAGGCACAGTGTAAATTAATTTACCCTTAAAATAACCCTTAATGTGGTCTTAAAAACACCTTACTTTATACACAATAATTATCATCATAAGGTTTTATTAAGGTTGGGATTTAATGATCTGAAACATTTTCATGTTTTAAGGGATTTTTATTCAGTGTTCAGGTATTTAATGGGTTATTTTGGGTATATGTTGCAGACTTAAAAAGATTAAGGGTATTTTAATGGGTTTTCTCTAGGATTCAAGTGGATTTAAGTGGTTAAAAAACACCTTAAAATGGCGTCAACACCCTCCCTGCACGTTCATCTTAAATGACAAAAATGTAGGCACTCTTATGGTACACTGTAAATTAATTTACCCCTCAACTAACCCTTAATCTGTTCTTAAAAACACCTTACTTTACAAATTAATTATCATCGTAAGGTGTTATTAAGGTTGGGATCTAATGATCTGAAACGAGAAAAAAAGTACTGATGTTTTAAGGGATTATTATTTAGTATTCAGGTATTTAATGGGTTGTTTTGGGTATATGTTGCAGTCATTAATGGATTGAGGGTATTTTAATGGGTTTTCTCTCTGATTCAAGTGGACTTAAGTGGTTAAAAAACACTTTAACATGGCATTAAAGCTCTCATTACATGTTCAACTTGAATGAAAAAATAAGGCACTTTTAAGGTACACTGTAAATTAATTTATCCTTCAAACAACCCTTAATCTGAACGGAAAACCCCTTAAAAATCCCTTAATATAGTACAGTACATTTATCAGTTAATTTATCTTCTATCTGGGGTAAACCTTTTAAACACCTATGTCAGAATCCCTTATAATATCACTTACTTGCACTTGAGCATGAACCAACCTTAATAACACCTTAGATCAAAACAAAAATGGTAATATGGTAAATTAAGGGGAAAGTTATTGGTAATTTTAAAGGTGTTTTACAGCCTACAAAGCCAATAATTACAATCCCATTAAAACCCATTAAGATATCCTGATTTATTGGGTGAATCAGGGGATATTTAAGGTAAAATTTTAAGGGATTTAGTTTCATAGTGAAGTCCACAGGGATGTTGTGTTGTATGTAACTTTACTGCTTTAATACAAAGATTCTAGAATAAATGATAGAGTGTATTTAAGTGTTATTTGTTTACAGAAATCCAATAATGTTTATGAAGTTATTGTGGGTGAAGAGATATTAAAAAAAGATTTATTTTTGAAATTAAATTATATGGAAATGAGCTGTGTGTTGTGTCATTAATCCTGAGCATCTGATGAAGGCAGGGACGGAATAAAAAATCAAGAATCAGAGCAAGTAATTAACGAGAAAAGATAAAGTAACTATCAAGTAAACATAAGTTCATTCTTAGAACGGGGAAATGGAGGATATGCCGTAAACTTGTTGGGGTTCTGCAGAATTTTTATTCATGAGTATAACATTCAGACATCAAAGTATAAAAGCTGAAAAAATGATACGATAATGTTTTTTCAATTAATTAATTAATTAACAGCCAAAAAGTCTGTTTCGATTGAGCTTGAAGGAGAAAACCGTTTTAGAGACAGTCGCGGGTCAAGCTCAGAATTTATATTTTATTTATATGTTGCAATACGACACGATAGGAGACGATACGATACAATACGATATGGTACAATACGACGCCATAGGAGATGATACAATACCATTACGATACGGTATGGTGCAATAGGACACGATAGGAGACGGTGCGATACGGTACGATACGATATGGTGCAATATGACACAATAGGATATGATACGATACGATATGGTTCAATATGATACAATAGGAGACGATACAATACGATAAGATATGGTGCAATAAGGCACGATAGGAGATGATGCGATACGATACGGTACGATAGGATAGGATAGGATAGGATAGGATACGATATGTTGCAATACGACATGATAGGAGACGATACGATACGATATGTTGTAATATGACACGATATGAGACGATACGATACGATATGTTGCAATACGACACGATATGAGACGATACAATACGATATGTTGCAATACGACACGATATGAGACGATACGATACGATAAGATATGGTGCAATAAGGCACAATAGGAGATGATGCGATACGATACGGTACGATAGGATACGATAGGATAGGATAGGATACGATATGTTGCAATACGACATGATAGGAGACGATACGATACGATATGTTGTAATATGACACGATATGAGACGATACGATACGATATGTTGCAATACGACACGATATGATACGATACGATACGATATGTTGCAATACGACACGATAGGAGACAATACGATAGGATACGATACGATATGGTGCAATACGACATGATAGGAGACGATACGATACGATATGTTGCAATACGACACGATAGGAGACAATACGATACGATACTATACGATATGGTGCAATACGGCATGACAGGAGACGATATGATACGATAAGATATGGCGCAATACGACGCGATAGGAGATGATGCGATGCGATACGGTATGATAGGATAGGATACGATACGGTATGGTGCAATACGACATGATAGGAGACGATACGATATGATATGGTGCAATATGACACGATAGGGGATGATACGATATAATATGGTGCAATACGACATGATAGGAGATGATACGATACGATACAATACGATATGGTGCAATACAACACGACAGGAGACGATGCGATGCGATACGGTATGATGGGATACGATACGATATGGCGCAATACAGGACACGATACATAACGATACGATAAGATACAATATGGTGTAATACGACACAATAGAAGATGATACAATACGATATGATACGATATGGTGCAATATGACACAATACGATACGATATGATGCAATACGACACTACAGGAGATGATATGTTACGATACATCAGGTGTAATACGACACAATAGAAGATGATACAATACAATACGATACGATATGATGCAATACGACACTACAGGAGATGATATGTTACGATACGATATGGTGCAATACGACATGGATAGGAGCCGATAACTTATAATGCGATGCAATACAATAAGAGACAGTAAGATATGATAAGAAGATATGATGAGGTAGAAATAGGCAAAAAAAAAAAATCAAGAAAGTCAAAGAGCGAGTTTTAATATACTTAATCCCCGAGGGTAATTATTATTTTTTTTTTTTCACTCCAAAATACACACCCATGCGCAAACAAGACCTATACATGCATTGAATGGAGAGATGTTGGAGGGGGCTGCCTTGGACAGGTGCTCTGAGCAGCTGGGGGCTCAGTGTTCTGCTCAAGGGCACCTCAGCAGTGTCCAGGAGGCGAACTGACACCTCTCAAGCTACCAGTTTACTCTTCATATTCGGTCTGTACGGGGACTTAAACAGCGACCCTACAGTTCCCGAGCTAAGTCCTGATGGACCGAGTCCCATTTCTTGTTTCAACATAAAAACATCTTGTTATAGAAAAAACGAACGAACAAAAAAACCTTCTACGTTATCACCTGAAACTGATCCTTCTTTTTTGTTCTTTCTTTCAGACGTGAGAGCACTACGCTTCCACAGCATATAACATAACATAAAGTGGAATAGAATAAAAAAAAAGAAATAAATTATTATAATAATAACAATAATAATTATTATTATTACTTTGAAAGGCTCTGTAAAAAAATAGAATTAAAAATATATACATTTTTGTATTAAAAAACGATCACAAAAAGCAAAAACATCCGAAACATGCACACATTTAAAACAAAACCATGTAAACACTCGTGTGTTCTCAGCATCAAAACAAGCGTCCTGTCCCTTTAAGAGTCACGTCGTCAGCGTCGTAACCTAGGAGAAGTTGTGTTTACTTCCGGGTTGTGGCAGTCGAAAACAAGAGGGGCAGCAGCACGCCCACGGACACCGAGCAAAGCGGATTAAAGCGCCGCAGACATGGCAGGGGAGTCCGAGGACGAGATACCAGGTGAGTCCTGATGGAATATCGATTATTAAGATGATTATTGATGAATAATAATGATTACTTCCGGCAGCTTATCGGTGAGTTTAGCTTTAGCTTCTGCTTTAGCTCGCTGGCTAACGGTTAATAAACCGCTATAATCACTTTCACCGCTTCAACCTGACATTTACAAATATACTCTACATATTTAATACTCACGACTAGCTTTATGTGTGACGTCATTATCTGTTTATACGTTTCTGTGCTGCTTAACTTCTTTAAAAGTTCGCTTTGACACGTGCTCTGTGTTTTAATATCAATACGGTGTCTTTATATTGATATCAGAGGCTTATGTTTGAGTTGGCTTTATGAATTCAGTCATATGGATGTGATGGATTAATAATCAGATTTGTGCTAGATTTATCTTCCGTTTGACTGATTCTATTTGATTCTGTTTGTTCTTCTTCTGGCTCAGAATCAGGAGCAGTTTTCACTTTTGGAAAGAGCAAATTCGCCGACAATGTCCCCAGTAAATTCTGGCTTAAAAACGACGTCCCGTCAAAGATCGCCTGTGGGGACGAGCACACCGCCTTAATCACAGGTTAGAGACACTCTGATGATATCTGACATTGAAGTTCATCACTGTGATTCTGATCCTGTTTCATGCTGAGTGAGATTTAATTTTTTGGTGAGCTGGAAGATTTGAGTTCAAAAACTGTTGTATGTCTTTGAAACTGTTTCATAGAAAACAAAATAACCACCTTAGAAATCAGCCCTCTGTCTCAGTGGATAGATTATTGCACACAGGCTCAGGGGCTGAAATGTCAGGGACCCTCCAGACTTTCATCTGCAACATGTTACTCAGACCAGGGAGAGACTCACAGTGAGCACAATGAGATGTTAAACGACAATGAAGACACAGAAAATGACCATAAAGAGACTCAAAATAACTACAGACACATAAACCAAATACAAAAAAGACAAAATGAAGACAGAAAGAAACTAAGAGACACAAATTGACCAAGAAAGACAGGAAGTGACAACAAGGAGACACAAAATCACCTCACAGAGACACAAAATGACCTCAAAGAGACACAAAATGACCCTAAAGAGACACAACATGTCCCCAAAGAGACACAAATGACCCTAAAGAGACAACATGACCCTAAAGAGACACAAAATGACCCTAAAGAGACACAACATGACCTCAAAGAGACACAAAATGACCCTAAAGAGACACAACATGTCCCCAAAGAGACACAAAATGACCCTAAAGAGACACAACATGTCCCCAAAGAGACACAAAATGACCCCAAAGAGACACAACATGACTTCAAAGAGACACAAAATGACCCCAAAGAGACACAAAACGACCCCAAAGAGACACAAAATGACCCTAAAGAGACACAACATGTCCCCAAAGAGACACAAAATGACCCCAAAGAGACACAACATGACTTCAAAGAGACACAAAATGACCCCAAAGAGACAACATGACTTCAAAGAGACAACATGATAGCCAAAGAGACACAAAATGACCCCAAAGAGACACAAAATGACCAAGAGACACAACATGACTTCAAAGAGACAACATGATAGCCAAAGAGACACAACATGTCCCCAAAGAGACACAACATGTCCCCAAAGAGACACATGTCCCCAAAGAGACACAACATGACCCCAAAGAGACACAAAATGACCTTAAAGAGACACAAAATGACCAAGAGACACAACATGACCCCAAAGAGACACAAAGTGACCCTAAAGAGACACAATATGACCCCAAAGAGACACAAAATGTTGCATGTCTGTGCCCAGGACCTCATTGTCTCATGATGCGTCCATGTGTGTCTCCACAGAAAATGGGAAACTCTTCATGTTTGGCAGCAACAACTGGGGCCAGCTGGGTCTGGGGTCCAAAGTGACGGTGAACAAGCCCACTTGTGTCAAAGGTCGGTCCTTAAAGGAGCTCTCTCCTTCCTGTTTTAGCCCCCGAGAGGAGGGAGGGCATTGTTTGTGTCTGCGCTGCCACTGACAGCTGTCCTCCGCCTCCTCGAGGACACGCCTCCTTCGGCCTGGACAGGAAGCTGTTATATTAACACCAGAATATGAACAGGAATAATCCCCTGATATTAGAGGTGTTAGAGCCGAGCTGGAGGGGAGACCCACAGATCTGTCTCCACTATAATCCCAATCTGGAGAGTCTGTAATCTGGGTTAATCTAGAGGGCCGGTGCAGACGATTGGTCGCTCAATTATTTCAACTCGCCTCTTCACAGCAGTCACTCACACACACATTTATTTGCATCATTAAAGATGAATCTTGTCTAATTTCAGCCCTGAAGTCAGAGAAAGTTGAGTTCGTGGCCTGTGGGAGAAACCACACTCTGATCTCCACAGGTGAGCGTCTCTCTGTGAGGACCAGTTTATATTTGAACCTCCTCTGAACGATGAGCCGTCAGTGTGGTTTCCCTCTCTGTAGCTCAGGGGAAGGTGTTCGCCTCAGGGGGGAACAGTGAGGGTCAGCTGGGGCTCGGCGACTGCGAGGAGAGGACAGCCTTCCAGAGGGTCGCGTTCTTCGATTCACGAGGGCCAATCAAAATGCTCGCTGCCGGGTCGAACACCTCCGCCGCTCTCACAGGTGACATTCAGACATTCTTTTCTTTATTAATGAGGCATCACAGCAGCTTGTGAGCTCACATGGCAGTTTGGATAGTAGTGTTTTAAATTTAAAATTCTAAATTGAATATATTATTTAAATTTAGATTTCTTTCATTACATTTATTAGATTTGTCAAATTTTAGATTTTACTAAAGATTTTTCTAAAATTTCTGATAATAATAATACTACAAATTTCTTTGTCAATAAATTGGATTTTTTAAATGTCATTTTTTAAGAGCCATTTAAATTTTGATTTAGTTTCAGATGTTTTAAGTAAATTAGATTTTTTTACTATTTAAAAAAACAAGTTAAAAGTATTTAAAGTTATATTTTGAATTTTTTATTCCGATTTCTTTCTTGGTAAATTTAAATTCAAATTTGAAAATGTAATTAAATGTATAAAATTACTGAATATAAATAAGTATGAAATTAAAATTTGCCTTTTTTAAGTTTAAAATTTTGTCAGCATAGTCAAGTTTTTAATGATGAATTTTCATTTAAAATGTTATTAAAATTTATAATAATATTACTTTTTTAGTTTTGGTATTTAGTTAGTAAATTTGATTTTTTTAATGTATTTTTTAAATGTTAAATTTGTCACAGATTTTAAAGTAAATTAGATTTTTTTCTATTAAAAAAGACGTAAAAAGTATTTAAAGTTACATTTTAATATTTTGACATTTTCTTTTTCAGTAAATTAGATTTTTAAATTTAAAATTTAAAATTGAATATGAATTTAAATGTATATGTCTTAAATTTAAGATATTGTCCATAAATTGAATTTTCAAATGATGAATTTTACTAAAATTTATATTAACATTGATACCTTTTTTTTGTTTTGAGAATTTGACAATAAATCAGATTTTATTTCTTTTTTTTTCCAACTTTTTTTTTTCAAATAGTTTTTCGTAATTTATATTTTAATTTTTTGTGTTTAAAAGTAGTAAACTAGATTTTTGAATTAAGTAAAAAAAAATTATTTCAAAATTCAACATGTTGTGGTCTTCAGAAACAAATTTGTTTACAAGTATAGTTTTGTGTAAATGCATAAAACATTTCAGGGTATATTAATAAAATGGGTAAAATAATTACATTATAGTGTGAATAGAAGTTCACTTAATTAAATACTGTCACCTTTTTTTCAGTTGTTCAAAAAAACGTAAGTGCTGTTATACATCCTGTAGGTTTTATAAAATGCTGAAAGACAAGACGGAGAAAAGACATGTTAAAGAAATGCAGTGGAGCAGAATTTAAAAACAAAAGAAAATAAAATCAATTAGAAAATAAAAACAACCTCTGGATGTACTTCCTGTCACAGAGAGCGGTAAACTGTTCATGTGGGGCGACAACACGGAGGGTCAGATCGGTTTGGGGAAGGAGAGCCACGCCTCGTCGCCACAGGAAGTCAGCGTGGGGCAACCAATCAGCTGGGTGTCCTGTGGGTACTACCACTCTGCCTTCGTCACAGGTGAGCACAGAGGAAACAGGTACAGCGGGATGCAAAGAGTGATGGAGCTGTATGTGTTGTGTGAAACTCTTCTTTGTGTGCGTCTCAGTGGACGGAGCTCTGTACACGTTTGGTGAGTGTGATAGTGGCAAACTGGGCCTGGGCACCGACCAGCTGCCTCGACACCGAGTCCCTCAGCTGGTGAAGAGCGTCAAGGAGCCCGTGGTTCAGGTGGCCTGTGGAGGAGGACACACGGTGGCACTCACAGGTCGGTACTGCAAGATATGCTTCATTTTGTTGACTTAAAGTTACATTACAAGTGTCTTGTACTTTAATACCTGTGTGTTTGTTTGTTTTTTGTTGCTTTTTCTTTTAATATTTTAATTATGCTAATTTTATTTATTTATTTATTTTTGAATTTTAATTATTTACATTATATTCTTTTGTATTTTTTTATATGTATAACATAAAGTATATTATTTATTTAGCTGTTTGTTTTAATTTATATATTTTATTTTTTATATTCTTGACATAAGTTATTTAGGTAATATGTTTTGAATTTTTTATATTTATAACATAAAGTATATTATTTATTTATTTTGTTTTTTGTTTTAATGTATATATTTTATTTTTGTATACTTAACTTTCAATAAAATACAATATTTTTTAATTTATTTTTTTAATTTATTACATATATTTATTTATTTTGTTTTTTGGTGTTATTTTCATATTCTTGACTTTTAATTATTTAAATGATATTTTAATTTATTTTTTAAATTTATTACATACGCTATATAATTTTATTTTGTTTTTTTTGTGTTACCATGTATATTTTAATTTCATTTTCTTGACTTTTGATTATTTACAATATATTGTGATTTATTTTCTGAATTTATTACATTTGTTATATTTATTTATTTTGTTTTTTGTTTTAATGTGTATATTTTATTTTGTATACTTGACTTTAAATTAATTACAATATATTTTGATTTATTTTTTTAATTTATAACACACACTGTATTTGCTTTTTCAATTTTTATTAATACATATTTTTTATTTAATTTATATTTAAAGGTTTTATTTATTTATTTGTTGATATTTTATGTTTATTTTTCATTATTAATAACAAGAAATGTTTTTGATTTTTTTGTGAGTAATTTTTAGTAATAGGTGTCAGATTTTCAAATGACAGGTAAAATATAAAAATAAAATGTTTGATATTATATGTATATGTATATATATATATATATATATATATATTTATATTAAAAAAAACCAATCAATACCAACATTATCTGTGGAAATGACGAGTGCAGATATAAGAGAGAAATGTCCTGTTAGCTGTCAGAGGTCAGACATGATGGATTTATTTAGCTGATGTGTTTTGTTTTTCTCTCTCAGAGGACGACGTGTTCACGTTTGGTCTCGGTCAGTTCGGCCAGCTCGGTCACGGGACGTTCATCTTTGAGTCCCGGCTGCCGCGGCCTGTCGAGCACTTCAAGAGAGGCCGAGTGTGTCAGGTGACCTGTGGAGAGAACCACACTGCCGTCATCACAGGTCATGCTGCCTCTTTGATGTCATCTTTAGTTTCATCAGTGTTTCACTGGTTTGATGAACGTAACTTTCTTTAAACGTGTGCTTGTTATTTTTAGATGGCGGCCTGCTGTACACGTTTGGAGACGGCAGACACGGGAAACTGGGCCTGGGAGAAGAAAACTTCACCAACCAGTTTAAACCGACTCTGTGTCCACGTTTCCTCAAGTACAACGTTCAGGCCGTACGTCTCTCACATAATGTTCATAATTATTCTTTTTTTAAATAAAAGAAAAGAGTTTTCTTCATATAATTTATCATTTTTTATTGTTTCGTAAATTTATTTGAGTTATTTATTTTTTTGTAATACTACTATTTTTAAAACTGTATTTATCTTTATATAAAATATTTTATTAAATTTCCTATTTTTACCTTTTTATGTTTTAATATATGTTTAATTTTTCTATATTTTAATAATCAGATTTAAATATTTTATTTATTTTATGTATAATTATTTCATATATATGATATACCCTGATATTGTATTTTAATTTGCCATTTTTTATTTGTATTTTTCTATATATTTTTTCTATATTATAGTTTTTTAAATATATGTTTTTTATTAATATTTATTTTTTATATGTATTTTATATAATAATTTTTAATCATTATATGAAATATTTTAATATAATTAAATTTAAAATTTGACACTTTTATATTTGTATTATATATATAGTTATATAATATATTTTAATTAATTTTATTTTTTATATTCGTATATATTATATGTTTTTATTTATTTTGTAATTTAAATATCATGTATTTATTTTATGATTTCTTAATTATTTGCATTCTATTTTCATGTATTTTCTACATTTCATGCAAGTTTGTATTCATTATTATATTTTTTTGAATACATTTTCAATTTTTTATTAATTAAGAAATCAAAACATTTTATTTATTTGTAGGTATTTTATGTTTATTGTACTTATTAAAATCAATGACAGTGAACATATTTTGATTTATTTGTGAGTAATACAGTAGTTTGTAATTTTTTTTAGATGTTCGATAGTAATTTATGGTCTGTGTCTGTGTACAGGCTCCGTGCGGCGGCTGCCACATGGTCGTGTTGGCTCGGCCGCGGGATCCGAGCTGCACTGACGTCATTCTGGAGGAAGACGACGTGACGGAAGATTACCTGGAGAAGCCTTACGTGGAGCTGCTGGGGGACACGACGGACTCCTCCACCCTGCAGAGGAGCCTCTCTGCTCGGGTCCGCAGGAGGGAGAGGGTGGGTACAGAGCACAGAGGCTGGTTCCTCCATCCTCCTCCACAGATGGAGAATGAGTCGTGACTGTCCTCACCTTTCCCTCCACAGGAGAGATCTCCGGACCAGTTCGGCACCATGTTCCACACGCTGCCCGCCATGACGCCCGGCTACCTGCACCCGCCGCTGCCCGTCTCCAGCCACACCATCCCGCCCAGACTGCCTCCACCTGAGCTGACCCACAGAAAGGTGCTCAATGGCACTCACCAGGGTACCTACCTCACCACACCTCCACCTCCTGTCCTCCTAATTTTGAGCAGATCTCTGCGTATTCTTTCTCTGACCTTCCCTCAGAACTTGAACCTAATATGGCGTCCTGTTTTCTCCCTCGTCAGAGCAGACAGGAGGCGAGACAGACAGCGTTGTGGAGAGCCTGACTGACACGGACAGTGTTAAAGGCCTCGGAGAAACCACGGACTTCCTCAACATGGTGAGAGATCAGTGAACTCGCCCTGAGTGAGGTGTGACAGGTGGAACATGTGTTCATTTTGTTTTCTTTCCTCCTCCTGACAGACACACGTGATGAAGATGGACCCCGGTGATAAAACACTCACTCTGTCTCCAGTTCAGAAGGTAAGCTTTCTAAATGTTTGCTGATTAACTATTGATTCATCGTCATTCTGCTCTCTTTCTTTCCAACACACAACTCTTCTTCTACACTCACTTCTCTTCATCAGGTCCATACCTGAGGTTGTTTTTTATATAGAAACCAGTGATGGAGTGTAACTAAGTACATTTTACTAATTACATAATTTTACTGAGGTAAAGTCTGAATGCAACTCGTCAATTAGACTTTCCAAGAGGAATATAAATAAAAACATCCTGAAACATCCAGAAAACTACAACTCAATAACCAGAATAAATGTTGGCAATGTGTGTTTCTGCAAACCATCAATATGTTACATTTGTATGTTACGATGCAACAAATATGTTAATGCTGCGGTTAACGTGTGGTTAGGTTTCGCCAATAAAAACCACATAGTTATGGTTAGGAAAAGATCGTGTTTTGGCTTAAAATACCCACTTTTTGTGGCACAAAACTTGGCAGTAAAAACAGCCATGGGTCACTAAAAAACACCTACGTTTGGGGCCCAGAAAGCCACAAGAAAAACAGCCACAGGTTGTGAAACACCCCCGCATTTTAGGCCTAAAAAGCTGCTGGAAAAACAGCTATGGATCCCATAAAAGCACCCTTGTTTATGGCCTAGAAAGCTGCTTGAAAAAAACAGCCATGGGTTGCTGAAAATCACCCACATGAGGGACGAAAAAGCCGCTGGAAAAACAGCCACAAATCTCTTGAAAACCTCCATGTAGAGGCCTTAAAATCTGCTGGAAAAACAGCCACCAGTTGCAAAAAAACACCCATGGTTAAGGCCTAAAAACAGTATCAAGTTGCTAAAAACACCAATGTTTGGGGTCCATAAGCTGCCAAAAAAAACATCCAAGGGTCACTGAAAATGGCCCAGGTTTAGGACCCAGAGAAAAACAGCCACAGGTTGTGAAACACCCCCACATTTTAGGCCTAAAAAGCTGTTGGAAAAACAGCCACAGGACCCAAAAACACACCAATGTTTGGGGCTTGAAAAGCTGCTGGAAAAACAGCTATGGATTCCCTAAAAGCACCCTTGTTTAAGGTCTAGAAAGCAGCTTGAAAACAGCCATGGGTTGCTGAAAATCACCCACATTAGGGCCCAGAAAGCAGCTAGAAAAACAGCCACAGGACCCAAAAACACACCAATGTGTGGGGCCTAAAAAGCTCCTGGAAAAACAGCCAGAGGTCATTAAAAACACCCACATTAGAGGTCTTAAAAGCCACAAGGCTGTGAAAATACACCCACCTTTCAGGCCTAAAATGCTGCTGTAAAAACAGCCACAGGTCCCTAAAAACGCCCATGTTTGGGGCCTGAAAAACAGCTATGGATCCCTTAAAAGCACCGTTGTTTAGGGCCCAGAAAGCGCCTGGAAAAACAGCCACCAGTCGCTAAAAAACACCCAAGGTTAAGGCCTAAAAGCTGCTGGAAAAACGGTATCAGGTCACTAAAAACTGATGTTTGGGGTCCATAAGCTGCCAAAAAACATCCACGGGTCACTGAAAATGGCCCATGTTTAGGACCCAGAGAGTCGCTAGAAAAACAGCCACAGGTTGAGAAACACCCCCACATTTTAGGCCTAAAAAGCTGCTGGAAAAACAGACACAGGTCCCTAAAAAACACCCAAGTTTGTGGCGCAAAATCCCGCCAGGAAAAAACACAAGTTGCTAAAAATCACCCATATTGAGGGCCTGAAAGCTGCTGGAAAAACAATGACAAGCTGCTACTAAACACCCATGTTAGGGTACCTAATCTGAGGAAAAGTGCCAAACTTGCACTAAAAAAGATGAAATTCTAAGACTTAAAGAACTCACCAGAAAATATAACAAATACTATTTAAGAAAAAGTGTCTAGAAGAGTCTGTTTCTTGTGTCGCCTTCTCTTCCAGGAGCAGCTCCTCTTAAATTTCCTCTTGTTGGTGAAATAAATTTCTCAGTTCTTACATATTTAAGGAAAGAGACTAAAAATAGAAATAACCTCATGAACCACCTTGATGAAAGTCAGAAACAAAGAAGAGTTGTGACATTTTTCTCTCATAAACATTTTCTTTTGTCTCTTTTAATTTTTCCTGCATGCCTCTGTTGTCTTCTCTAACGCATGCCTCTCTTTCACCCTCTGCTTGCTGTCTGGTGCCGGGGATAGAGGAAGGGTAAGCATGGTAAGACCACTAAAGGGCAGAGAGAGAACCCAGTGAAGGAGAGTAAGCTCCTGAAGCAGAGCAGCTTCTCTTCCACTTCCCCGTCTCGTGGCAGCAAGGCTGTGTCTCCTCGCCGTCCGCTACCCACGGAGCTCCTGAGGAGCCCTGGCGCTCGGTCTCTGGCTCCTCAGAGCCCACACAGACTCAGAACAACCAACAAAGAGAATCTGACCATGGAGGAGCTGCAGAGGAAGCCCAGTAAGAACAAACCGAGCGTAGGGGACATTAGGAAGGCGGCGTCCAAGCAGCGGCTGAGGCCAGCTCAGGGGAAGAGCCAGCTGATAGAGGTCGGCAGGAAGCTGGAGTCTAAACAAAGTCCTGAAACCAGGAAGATGGTTGTTTCAGGCGCAGAGAAAGTGAAGCCGTCGAAACCTAAAAGCAAACCGATAGCAGTGCGAAGTGCAGGAGCTAGCTCGCCACGCTCACCTGGGTTTCACCTGGGTGACGCTTTGGATGACGAGAGCTCAGGTCGACGTCTCTCCGAGGTTAGAAAGAAATCTAAAGACGCAGATTTTTCTAAAAAGTCCAAGAACGAGAAAAACAAAAAAGAGGCAGAATCAAACAAAGAAACTTCGTCGAAGCTCGGCCTGCTTGCCGGAGCGGCCTCGCTCGCAGCAGGGTCGGTGTTAGTGCATGAGGTGGCGTCCAGAAGCCGTTTGAGCTCGCCGTCGCTGTCCGAGAGCAGCCATAGCGCCAGGAAAGACAGTACGACAAAGTCACGGAGCGAGGAGTCCGAAAGTGGTGCTGCGGATGTTAGCAACAAGTCCGCCGTCAGCATCAACATCATACCTGATAGTTCTGAAGGCAGGACGAGTCAGGACGAGAAGGACACGAGTCAGGACGAGGAAGACACGAGTCAGGACGAGAAGGGAAGGAGTCAGGATGAGAAGGACACAAGTGAGGACGAGAAGGACACGAGTCAGGACGAGAAGGACACGAATCAGGACGAGGAAGACACGAGTCAGGACGAGAAGGGAAGGAGTCAGGATGAGAAGGACACAAGTCAGGACGAGAAGGACACGGTTGAGGATGACAAGGACACAAGTCAGGACGAGAAGGGAACGAGTCAGGATGAAAGTGAGGAGGAGAGTAAGGACTCTACGACGGTCAAACAGGAGGAGGAGGAGGATGAAGATGAGGAAGAGCAGAGAACCAGTGCAGATGTAAGCGAGGAAGAGGAAGAGGAGGATGTCAGTCACATCAAGAAAGTAACAGAAGAAGAAGACGAAGATGACGAAGACAGCAGCACTCTTCAACCAGAGGATGAGTCGGAAAGCGAAGCAGGCGAGGAGGCAAGTGGGGATGAGGAGGAAGACAGCGCTGAGGAAGAGGAGGAGGAAGAGGAAGAGGAAGCGAGCGCGACGGCAGGAAGTGAAAGTGAAGACGAGACTGAATCAAAGGAGAGCAAAGGAGGTGATGCAGGAGAGGAAGAGGAGGAGGAGGAGGAAAGTGAGGAAGGGTCGAGTCAGGAGACAGAGAGCAAAGGAGGAGAGTCTGAACATGATGAGGAGGAGGAGGGTGAGGAAGAAGAAGAGGGGGATCTGGAAAAAGAGGGTGAGGAGGAGGAGGAAGGTGAGGGTGAGTCTGCTAAGTCGTCTGAGGAGGAAGAGGAGAGTGAGGTAGAGAGTGAGACAGAGGGAGGAGAAGAGGAGGAGGAAGCAGAGGAGGGGGAGGAGAGTAGTGCAGCGGAGGAAGAGGAGGAGGCAGAGGAGAGTGAAAATGAAGAGGAAGCAGAGGAGGAGAGTGAAAATGAAGAGGAAGAGGAGGAAGCAGAGGAAGAGGAGGAAGAGAGTGCTGAGGAAAAAGAGAGTGAGAAGGAAGTGGTAGAAGAAGAGGAGGAGGAGGAGGATCAAGATAGTGAGGTCGAGGAGGAAGAGGCTGATGAGGATGAGGAGGAAGAGGCTGATGAGGATGAGGAGGAGGCAGAAGAAGAAGAGGAGGGGGAGGAAGGTGAAGAAGAAGAAGAAGAAGAAGGAGAAGATGAGGAAGAGGATGTTGTCAAAAAGAAAAAGTCAGCTGAGGTCAGAAGCATTAAGTCCAGAGGTAAACAGAGGTCAGGGGTCAAAGGTCAGGCAGCAGATGAGTCAGAGGAGTTTTGGGACGACGTGTTGCCGCAGTACCTCAACCTGAAATAACTCTAATAATCAACATGATCAATATTTTTATCTGTGAAACATCAGGAAACAACAGAGCCCAGTTTCAAACATATACATTCACACCGGCGCTATTTGGTCCACTTTAAACGAACCCTGGTCCGCTTCCACAGATAGTTCGGTTCGTTTGGAGTGGTGTGAACGCTCATTCGAACTCTGGTGCAGAACCAAACGAGCGAAACCGTGTCCGCTTAAAAAACTGGGGGTCTTGGTTCACTTGCAAGTGAACCCTGGTGCGGTTCGCTTACAGTGGGAAATGCAAACGGACTATCCAGCGAACCAAAGAGAGGGAGTGAACCAAAGACAGGAAGTGAATCAAAGAGAGGAAGTGAAACAAAGACAGGAAGTGAATCAAAGAGAGGAAGTGAAACAAAGACAGCAAGTGAAACAAAGACAGGAAGTGAACCAAAAACAGCGCGACCCGGGAGAAGCAGTTTTTAAATTGTTTAGCGAGAGGTTCGCTTCTTAATCGTGTTTTTTTCTTGTCTTGTCTTGTCTGTTGTCGTTTCGGGCAACGCTGCCCCCAAACGCGCAGCTGTTATAACTGCGTGACGTTGTCCTGGCGGTTTGGTCCGCTTTAAAAAGTGCAGTGTGAAAATGAACCAAACCAAATGAAGGTGCGAAATTTTTCGGCAGTCCCAGCCCAATTGAACCAAGTCCCCCGGACTATCCTGGTGTGAATACGCCCCAAGGTTCAAAATGGCACAAATGGGCTTCCATAGCTATTAGCCGTTAGCATTAGCATAGTGTTGAGTGTAGCTTTAACAATGGATCAGATCATTAGAGCTCGTAGTGACAAAGTATCATCAGCAACTGTACGACTCTCCTGAACTTCTTCTAGCTCAAAGTTTTACGACCCACGGCTTCATCGTCTTGGCGACAGTCGACCTCCAGGTGAAGTCGTATCTTCAGGTCAAACTAAAACTGTGTCTCTGGCCCTTTGGCCGATGTTACAAAGTGAGTTTCTCCATAAATCTTCCTGTTTACAAACTATTACGTGAGAGTGTTTATCGCCAGCCAGTCTGTATGAATCTGAAGCTACACGAGGATAAGAGTTTGGGGACGAACCAGGTCCCTGAACGTCTCACTCATGGTGCCTTTACTGCTCATATTCCTGTCATTCTTATCTCATCATCTTATTCACTTCTCATGTGATGACACGTTTCTATTTCCGTCTTCATGTTTTATTCACAACTGCTTTTTATAATGCTCGTCTTAAACTTTGCTTTTAAAGAGTGTGTTTACGTCTTTCTGTGGCAGCTTGAAATGGTTCATGTGGGTAAAAGAAAGGAAAGTTTTTAGTTTATTTTGGTTCAGTATTTTAGACACAGTGAAGAGAAGGAGTTGGAAACATCAGTGGTAAATAAAAAATAAGATGCCAGTACTTTATTATTCTCCAGACAGGCTGCTTTGATTAAAGATTTACATTTTTATTTTATTTCATCTTCTGCTTTTTACTTTCTTTGTCTGTTTTTGTTCATTTCTGTGTTTGTAATAAATATTGATATTTATTTCATTCATTTTGTTTTGGTTGTTTGTTTTTTAAGAGAGATAACTTTTAAGAAAAGTTTGAGACGGAGGGTGTAACATTAAAAACAAGTCATGTTTTGAATGATCAGACTCGATATTTCATCAAATCGAACCCAGAAATTGAAAAAAATTGGAAAAATTACGCAGGTATTTTATTTGGACTTTGACGTCTTTACAGCTAATTATTATTTTAATTTTTACTTAATCTCTGTATTTTTCCTCCTTTTAATTGTTTTTTGTCTTAAAAATGTCATAAAATACAGAGTAGTGTTTATAATAAATTCCCAACAATCCAACGTGACATCGTCATAACTCAAAGATATTTATTTAAGTAAGATAAAAAACAGACACAATAACTTAAATATTGATCTTTTCATCAAATGTCCATAAACTCTGACGTCTGTCATCTCAGTTTGTTGAGTGTTTGATTGGCCAGTTACAGGATCAGGTGGGACTTGTTTTCTTACTTCCTGTCACGTCTCTGTGTTTCTAATCCGTCGTGTCATCCCCTCCCGTCATTCCCTGCCTATGTATACCTATTCTGCCGATGTGATGAAAGGAATTTGTCCGGAATAATGACTTAGTATCACAAACGAATGACATAGTGTATCAAAATAATGACCCAACTTTCTCTGGCTAACTTATTTTGAGATGTTAAGTCAATATTTTAAGATATTATTTTGAGAAAGTTTCTCCTTATTTTGAGATGCAAAATCTTTTTTTTGAGATAAACACGTTATTATTTTTGAAAAAAAGTTCGTAATTATTTTTAATTGAGTCAGTAATTTGAGATATTACATCAATATGTTGAGACACTTAGTCATTATTTCAAGAAAGTTTACCATTTTGAGATATTTGGTCAAAATTTTAAGATAAATTAGTAATTTTTTAGAAAGTTTATCAATATCTTGAGATACAAAGTCATTATTTCAATATAGATAAATCATTATTTTAGAAGGTTTGATATAAGTTTAAGATATTAAGTCATTCTTTGAGATAAGTTAATCGTTATTTTGAGAAAGTTTCGTACTATTTTGAGGTATTATGTCAAAATTTCAAGATAAGTATTTTTTTTTTTCAGGAAGATTCTAAATATTTTGAGATACTAAGTGACTATTTCTAGATAAACAAGTCACTATTGTAAAATAAGTCATTATTTTAAAATATTTAGTCAATATCTTGAGATACAAAGTCATTATTTCAATATAGATAAGTCATTATTTTAAGTTTAAGATATTAAGTCATTCTTTGAGATAAGTTAATCATTATTTTGAGAAAGTTTCGTACTATTTTGAGATATTATGTCAAAATTTCAAGATAAACAAGTACTTTTTTTTTCAGGAAGATTCTAAATATTTTGAGATACTGAGTGACTATTTCTATATAAAGAAGTAATTATTTAGAAATAAAGTTTTTTGAGATAAACACATTGTTATTTTTGAAAAAAGTTAGTAATTATTTTTTCATGAAGTCATTAATTTGAGATATTACATCAATATGTTGAGACACTTAGTCATTATTTCAAGAAAGTTTACCATTTTGAGATATTTGGTCAAAATTTTAAGATAAATTAGTAATTTTTTAGAAAGTTTATCAATATCTTGAGATACAAAGTCATTATTTCAATATAGATAAATCATTATTTTAGAAGGTTTGACATAAGTTTAAGATATTAAGTCATTCTTTGAGATAAGTTAATCATTATTTTGAGAAAGTTTCGTACTATTTTGAGATATTATGTCAAAAGTATTTTTTTCAGGAAGATTCTAAATATTTTGAGATACTAAGTGACTATTTCTAGATAAACAAGTCACTATTGTAAAATAAGTCATTATTTTAAAATAAAGACAATATTTTGAGTCTTTTTTTCGAGATAAGTAAGACATTATTTTGAAAGGAGTCAATATTTTGAGATACCAAATCATTATTTTGAAATAGGTTATTATTGTGAGACTAGTCCATATCCATTGGTAGCTTTGTCACCTTCTACCTATGCCAATCCTCAATGCCTATGTGCAGTTTCACATAGATTGACCACGTCAGTGAGTAGAAAAACGTGGGACAGACAGAATGACTGACTGACAGAATGACACACTGACAGTTTCCGTGATTATGTACAGCATACCATA
>NC_065521.1:1632058-1643492 GCF_006386435.1 Epinephelus moara | reverse complement strand
TTGATGTAATATTGCTTCATTCACATCCTCCCATGACCCTCTACCACTGTGCCAAATTTCACATGGATTGATCAAGTCAGTGAGGAGAAAAACGTGGAACACACACACACACACACACACACACAGAGTTTTCATCATTATATAGTAAGATATTAAATCATTGTTTTAAGAAAGTTTATCATTATTTTCAGATCGATCCTCCGTGATTCTTTCGAGATAAGTCGTTAGTTTGAGATACGAAGCGAAAATTTCACTTTCTTACTCACTTTTTAGATATGACGTCAGTATCTTAATAAAGTTACTCGCTGAGATCTTAAGTCAGCATTTCAAGAAAGTTTCTTATTACATTGACCTATAGGATCTTTTTTCTTCATCACATTGGTTGGAATGAGTCTCCATAGCCTGTCCCACCTTGTTTCCTTTCCTGCTACAATTTCCTTCTTTCCTCTTTATTTTAAATCCCTTTCCTCTTGATGAAAATCCTCTTAAATCATTCAGTGTGATAGTAAACTAAAGCTTTCTTATTCGTCTCGACCAGTGCGCCGAGATATTTCAAGTATTTTTTAATTCGAACAAAAAAACTGATACTAATTCACTGTGTGTGTGTCAGGATGTGACGAAGGGATTTGTTCAGTCGTTGAGCAAAGGTGAAGAAGAGGAGGAGGAAGTAGAGGAGGACAATGTTGACGAAGAAGAGGTGGAGGAGGAGGAGGAAGATGATAATGACATGTCAGCTGAGACGGAGGCACCGTCCACGAGTTTGGACGACCCGACAGTGAAGTCGACAGAGACGAGTCAGAGTGCTGTGAGTGAACAGAGCTGGGTTAAATATCTGACATTCATTCATTCGTTCATGCTGTTGACACGAAAATGTCACGTCTCATCTTTCCAGAAACTTGAAGAGCTGAAAGAAGAGTGTGTACCTGACGGAGAGCAGAGAGGTGACGGAGGTTTGTTTATTCAGGGCAGTTAAGTCAGAGTAGATATTTGAAAAGGCTGTGATGATAAAACTTGCATCCAAAAAGTAAAGACGTACCTGGACTAACATTGTGACGAACGTCTGATATCAACAGCTGCTGAAATCACCGAGCACCTCGACACCACGGGTGAAGACAAGACAGGTGATGGCATCAAAGCAGCCAATGGGACAGCAGACAGCAACGCCAGAAGCCAATCAGGCTCCAACAAAAAGGTACAAGAACTGTGCTCAAGATAAACGTATGGCAAGGTAACCTGACGTCATTAAATGAACTCTCTGTCCCCTCAGCTCTCCCTCTTCAGACGGCTGTCCTTCTCCAGGTCGAAGCAGACCAACGACAGGGACCTAACCCCAACGGAGGGCGCCATCCTCGGGGATGCAGTCGTCCGGGGAGAGCCTCCCTCCTCCACCACCGCCGCTGCTGCCGGGAGCAGCCAGCCCGAGACAAACAGAGGCAGAGCACAGCACAGATCAGATCTGGCCTCTGGAGCCCGGGGCCCTCGCTCTGGAGCCTGCACCGTGCTGTGATCACAACCCTCAGGTGGCCTCGTGTGATCCTTAAGAGTCAGACCAAAGTGTGAAAGGTTCATTAGCAGAGAGGCGGAGTTAAAGCGGCCCTGTGGAGTTTACGTTCAGTGTTACTTAGCAACAGGGGGACAGTTTGGATCTTTTGAGGTGGGGTTGTTTAAGGCAGTGTTAGTTTTGTTGACGAAAACTGTGACGAAGTTTTCGTCAACGACCTTTTTTCCATGACGAAAACAAGACAATGACGAGCTAAACATAGACCTTGATTCTCAAAACTAAGACGAAATCTATGTTTCACTTTCGTTGATTAAACGTGACAAAAATGTCCGTAATGGACTATCGGACACTGAAAGCCGAGAATAGCTTGTAATTATCTTCAAACGCCACGTGAGCGTCACGCTGGTGTACTTCAGAAAACAGTCGACACCAGGATTACTCGATTACTTTAGGGATAAAAACACATAGTGAAAACACAATGTCTAAAAGTTGACAAAAACATCATGAATTTTTTTCAACTAAAATGTTTTGAATTTTTGTTGACTTGTACGATTTAAATTTTCGTAGACTAATTTTTTTTATTTAATTAAATAAAATGTCATGAATTTTCGTCAGCTAAAACATTTTGAATTTTTGTCGACTAAAAAGTTTAGAATTTTCGTCTATTAAAACGTTTTGAATTTTCGTTGACTGAAAGTTATGAATTTTTAGTCGACAAGAAATTTTGAATTTTCATCAATGAAAATGTTTTGTATTTTCGCTGATTAAAACATCTCGAGTTTTCGTCGACGAAAACATTTCGAATTTTTGTCAAATAAAATGTTTTGAATTTTCGACGGTTAAAATGTTTAGGATTTTTATAGACTTAAATGTATAGAATTTTTCTAAGTAAAATTTAAAAATTTTCATGACTAAAACATTTCGAATTTTCGTCAACTAAAATTTAAACTTTTCATCAACAAAAATGTTTTGAATTTTCGCTGATTAAAACATCTTGAATTTTTGTCGACTAAAACATTTAGAATTTTGTCAAATAAAATGTTTTGAATTTTCGTTAAGTAAAACTTTCTAAATTTTCATCGACTAAAATGTTATGAATTTTCAATGATTAAAACGTTTTGAATTTTTGTCGACTAAAATGTTTCAAATTTTCGTCAAATAAAATGTTTTCAATTTTCATGACTAAAACATTTCAAATTTTTGTTGACTAAAAAGTTTTGAATTTTCGTCAACTAAAATTTTAACTTTGCATCGACTAAAACATTTTGAATTCATGACTGGAATTTTATGAACTTCTAGTCGACAAGAACATTTTAATTTTCTGACTGTCCGTCCGTCCGATGCTTGTGAACACGATTTATCAAGAACGCTTCAAGGGAACTTCTTCAAATTTAGCACAAATGTCCACTTGGACTCAACGATGAACTGATTGGATTTTGGTGGTCATATGTCAAAGGTCAAAGGTCAGCTTGACTGTGACATCATCATGTTTTAACGTCATATCTCAGGAACAGAAGGGGAGACATTTGGTCAGATACTGAATTGGTGACTCTAATCTTGAAACTGTGCTGATTGTATAGATCTTCTTCTGTGGTGTTACTCCTGCCCCTCTCTTCAAACTGGGGGACGCTGACCAACATCTATGGATCAGTACCTCACACACCTTGACCTCAGAAGATCCAAACTGTCCCTTTAAATCCAGCGTTGTCTCCTTCTCTGCCTCTGCTGGCACATGTCTTGACGACAGGTCTGAAGCTCCACAGGGAACCTTTAACTGAGTGTTCAGGGGCCTCCCCTCGGAGATTACACCCAGCTCCTCTGTGGTGTTGAAACATGCAGCTCAGTCACAAAGTGAAGCCACCACAGAGACAAACTGAGAACAGGAAGTCTTGTTTTTATTGATCTGCAGTGGTGTCACGTCTCACCTTGCTGCAGTGACGTACAGGTGGAACAGAGGGCCCTCGGCCCTCGGTCTTAAATGAGTATGGAAGCAAATAAGGGACAAATATTTACATTTGAACAGCCACTGAATACTTGATATTGACATTTAAACACCACTAAATTCATAGCATTGAAATATTTTATTAAAAATCATCTATCTAGATTTCTGGATTTTTTTTTCAATGTTTACAAATTCTGATCCAAAAATTTAAGTTTCATAATTTAAAAAAAGGTTCAGTTTGCTAAAATTTCATTGGTCAAATTTAGATCCAGAAATCTAAGTTTCAGAATTTCAAACTAAATAAAACAATTAACTAATTAATTAATGAAAAATACTGTAAAATGAGTACAATTTAAAAAAAAAAAAAGAAAAAAAAGAAAAAGAAAATAGTACCAGGCCACTCAAATTTAATTGATCAAACTCAGATCCAAAAATTTAAGTTTAAGCTTAAATAAATAAATAAAATAAAAAGTAATAAAATAAACTGATACAGGTTGCTCAAATTTGATTAGTCAAATTTGCATCAAAAAATTCAGGTTACAGAATTTTAGAGAAGAGATTTAGGCCACTCAAACGGAATTGGTCAGATTCTGTTTAAAAAAAATTGAATTTTTTTTTTTTACAAAAAAACAAAACAAAACATAGATACAGGTGGCTTTAAATTTAAGTTTCAGTATTTCAAAATAAATAATTAATAATAAAATAAAGTAAAATAAAGTACAAAATAAAAAGAGATCCCAGCTTCTCAAATTTGTTTGGTCAAATTCAGAACCAGAAATTTATGTTTCAGAATTTCAGAATAAATAAATTAAATTAAATGAATAATAAAAATAAAAATGAAAAATAAAATAAATTAAAAGATTCATGTTGCTTAAATTCATTTGGTCAAATTCAGATCGGAAAATTTTAGTGTCAGAATTTTAGAATCTAAACACTCAAGTGAACGTTGGAAAAAAAAAAAAACCTCAAATTCAGCATTTGATATTGCAAATCGAGAAACTTCATAGTCTAATTTTGAAAAGATGAAATGACAACAAATAAATTCAGACGCATGGTTTTCAGAGTGAAACACTTGAAATGAATCCAGTGGTGTTTGTGTCAACATTAAGTCTCCAGCTGCTGCTAAAATTCAAATATTTATGTCTCATATTTGCTCCATGAACGACTCTTTAAAGGAATGACTCACTGAAAATGTTTTTCACAGCAGTAAAACACGTCTGAAGCTCCGTAGAGACAGATCAGATTCCGAGTGAAGTGTTTGATCTGTAAGATATCTAGAAACGCCCAAAGAGACGTCTTGAAATTAATTATTTACTCACACTTGAGAGTTTGAACCAGCAAATTTTGTCTTTTATACTTAAATAATACTCAGATAGTTGATTGATTGCAGATTAATTTTCTATTTGTTGAATAATCTTTTAAATAATTCTTCATTTCAGCTCCAGAAAAGTTTCTGTAGACACTTTAACGCACTCTTTTCCCTCCGTGTCTCCGTTTGAAACCGCTGTATCTGCTGTGATAAAGATTTTACGCGGAGTGTTCCTTTAAACAGCATCAGTAAGCTGGACTGATGATGTCACACTTCCCAGCGACACGCCTCCTTTGTGACGCAGCCTCAAATCAACCACTATCTGTTCACAAGTGACCTACAGCTGAGCCTCCAGTATGACCAGTGCCTCCGTGTTACTGGGACCTTTTTGACTCTAACGTGTGACGTGGTTTGTTGTGTGGCACATATTTCCTACCTGAGCCTCGACGTGTGTGTGTGTGTGTGTGTGTGTGTGTGTGTGTGTGTGTGTGTGTGTGTGTGTGTGTGTCAGATTTAAACTGTGAGGATGTAAATAATCTTATTTATTGTGACGTGGAGCACATCTGCACTTTTCTTAATGTGATCAGTTTTATATTCTGACATGATAAAATCTCATTTAACTCTTTTGTGATATCAGTAAAGCCTTTTGATATTAAAGCTGAACACGAGTCGTTTCTGCAGTTTAAAGATGTTTCACGTTAAAATTAAATACTGTATTTTATTAAATAAAGGCCGTGGTGGATAAACTCCTGATAAACACGCATGCAAACCAAGAATAATGTACATTTTAATTTTAATTTAATAAATTTAACAATATAATAATTTTATTTTCAACATTTTCAAAATAAATAAACGAGTTAATTAATTGAAATAAAATATCCAAAATATTTAGATCCAGAAATTTAAGTTTCAGAATTTCAGAATAAACAAAAACGTTCATTAATAAATAAATTGATTAATTAAACAAAAATAGTTGCTCAAATTCGAAAACTTTAAGTTTCATAATTTCAAAAAAATTTAAGTAACTATTTAATTTAAATAAGATAAAATAAAGAAAAGTAAAATAAAATAAAAATAAGTAAAATAAAAAGTTGATTCAGGGCACTCAAATTTAACTGGTCAAATTCCGATTCAAAAATTTTAGTTCCAGAATGTCAAAATAAATAGTTATTTAATTAAGTAAAATAAAATATTCAAAATATTCAGATCCAGAAATTCAAGTTTTAGAATTTCAGAATAAATAAATAAAAACATTCATTAATAGATAAATTAATTAATGTACAAAAAAAAATAGCTTCTCAAATTCAAAAAATTTAAGTTTCATAGTTTCAAAAAATTTAAGTAATAATTTAATTTAAATAAAATTAAGTACAATAAAAATATAGATTCAGGCCACTCAAATTCAGATTCAAAAATTTTAATTTCAGAATTCTGAAATAGATAAAAACCTTAATTACTATATGGAAATAAAATGAAATTAAATGAAGTTAAAAAAAAAATAGATTGAGGGCTGCGTATTAATTACATATATATTTCAATTGATTCATTAATTGAATTTTTAAAAAAATAGATAGATTCCGGTTGCTCAAATTTGACCCGTCAAATTTAGATCCAAAAATATTAGTTTCAGAATTTCAAAATAAAAAAATAAAATGACAGAAGGGAAAATAGATTCATGATGCTCAAATTAATTTGCTCAACTTTAGATCCAAAATTTTAAGTTTAAGAATTTCGAAATGAATAAAATAAAATAATTATATTTTCATTTCCTAAATTTAATTAATTAAACAATATAATAATTTTATTTTCAAAATTTTTAAATAAATAAATTAGTTACTTAATTAATTGAAATAAAATATCCAAAATATTCAGATCCAGAAATTCAAGTTTCATAATTTCAGAATAAATAAATAAAAACATTCATTAATAAATTAATTAATTAATTTACAAAAAATAGTTGCTTAAATTCAATAAATTTAAGTTTCATAATTTCCCAAAAATTAAGTGATTATTTAATTCAAATAAAATTAAGTATAATAAATAAAATAATTTGTATTTTCATTTCCTAAATTTGATTAATTAAACAATATAATTTTATTTTCAAAATTTTCAAAATAAATAAATTGTTACTTAATTAATTTAAATACAATAAAGTCAGTAAAATAAAAAAAAAAATAGATCCATGCCACTCAAATTTGATCCGTCAAATTCAAATCCAGAAATATAAGTGTCATAATTTCAAAATAAACAAAAACAGTCATTAATAAAATAAAATAAAATAAAAATAAAAACAGATTCAGGCCACTCAAATTTATTTGGTCAAATTTAGATCCAAAAAATTAAGTGTCAAAAATAAAAAATAAAAAAAGAAGAAGATAGTAATAGATAATTAATTAAATAAATTTTTAATTAACAAACTGGTCAATTTACATCCAAAAATTTAAGTTACAGAATTTCAAATAAAATAATTTGTATTTCCATCACTTTGATTTAATTAATTTAACAACATGTTAATTTTATTTTCTACACCTTGTCGCTCTGGATCACTCCTGTTAACTGGTGTCCTGTTTCAGTCACATGGGTGTTGTAGTGACGTCATAGCGCCACAAGATGGCGGCAGCTACATTTGAAGTTCTGCTCACTGGGACTGTGGACACGTTTAATATGAACATCTGACACTGTCACATTATGAACACTCACCTGCCACTTTATTAGGTACACCTGCTCGTAGCTAATCAGCCAATCAGGTGGCAGCAGCAGCAGCTGTCAGTCATGTAGACACCAACCGCCATTAAAAAGCAGAGAAGAAGATAGTGGAGGCGAACCTGGCACACCTGCTGTTAGTCACACCTAAGGGAGGAAACTAACGCCACATTTCAGCCTCAGCAGTGAGTTTAAGAAGATATTGTTAAAGTCCTGTCACATCACATTATGTGTAGTGTTTGTATGTATCTTCTCACCGCGTTATAAACGTATTAATGCGGCAAATTCACGTTAAAAATGCGGTAAATTACCGTTAAACCGCCGCCATGTGTTGATGCTAACAGCAGGTGGCAGCAGTGAGCTCACCGCCTTCTTCTTCTTCGCCGCTCTTTATTGCGGTGGTCGTTGACTCTGCTGTTGACAGCTCACAGGAAGTCCCGACCGGCTCCGCTTTGTTCTCCGGGAAAAATTCACCTTCCCCTCTGTTTTTAACGGTAAAACAAAGAGTGAGGACACTTAGTGTCGGCGGTGGATGACAGGATGGAGGAATATCATAACGGCAGCGAGGTTTGTCCATGAATCCTCTTATTTTGGGGTAAATCACGGTAGACAGGAGCTAGCTTACAGCGGCTAGCTCCGTTAGCTAACCACTCCTAACGTTATGTCCTGAAGGAATTCTGATGCTAACGGTGATTTTTTTCGGTGTGAAATTATTATATAATGTTGCGCATTATGTTTAGAGTTAGCTGCCTGCATTGTCATGGTGTTTCCTGAGGTGTGAAAGCGACATAGTGACGATTAATAACCCGTGAATTTAATGCTAAACTGTGATTGTTGTGCTAAAACCTGAGCTCACAGTGATGGTCAGTGGAGGAAGTGTTCAGAGCCTTTACTGGAGTTAAGAGTACAAATACCACACAGTATAAATACTCCGTTACACGTAAAGTTAAACTGTTGCTGTAGGAAAATGTAGTTAAAGCAGTAGATGTATTATATTTGTTCCCTGTGACCGTCACAGGCTTCTGTTTGTGTGGAGATACATGTGTGTGTAAATGTGCAGTCTGTAAATATATAAAACCATTTACACAAGGACAAAAAAAATTGGAAAATTAAAAAAAATATTTTGCAAATATAAAACATCAGCAATTCACAAATTACACAAATAAAGATTAATATCTGAACATAACATTTCTTAACTTACAAATTAATATCTTTTAACACTAACAACTTCAAAGAAATATTTTGCAAATGCAAAAATATAAAACATAAAAATCGAAATATTTTTTAAATATAAAACATAAAAAGTGAAATAATTTGGAAAAATATGAAACACATAAAAAACGAAATAATTTGCAAATATAAAACACATAAAAAACAAAATAATTTGCAAATAAAAAATATGAAACACATTAAAAACAATAATTTGCAAATATAAAACACAAAAAAACAAAATAATTTGCAAATATAAAAATATAAAACATAAAAAACAAAATAATTTGCTAATATGAAAATATAAAACACATTAAAAACAAAATAATTTGGAAAATATAAAACATAAAAAACAAAATAATTTGCTAATATAAAAATATAAAACACATAAAAAAACAAAATAATTTGGAAAATATAAAACATAAAAACAAAATTTGCAAATATAAAAATATAAAACATATAAAAAACAAAATTTGCAAATATAAAAATATAAAACAAAAAACAATAATTTGCAAATATAAAACATAAAAAACAATAATTTGCTAATATAAAAATATAAAACAAAAAAACAAAATTTGCAAATATAAAACACAAATAAAATAATTTGGGAAAATATAAGACATAAAAAAGAAAATTTGCAAATATAAAAATAAAAAAATATAAAAAACAAAATAATTTCTAAATATAAAACATAAAATAAAAACTCTAAAACACATAAAAAAAAAAACAAATATGTTGCAGACATAAAATATAGAAATATAACACATGTAAACCAAAATATTTTGCAAAAATGAAACAGGTCTGCAATTCACAAAAGCCATGAATAAAAAGAATATCTTTGAAAACATTTGATTAACTTACAAATTAATATCTTTCTAACATTTACAACTTTTAAAAGAAGATATTTGGGAATCCAGTTTTTATTTGCAAAAATAAAACTGAGCTGCAAAAAACACAAATAGAAAATATCTAAATAGAGAATATCTTCCTCATTAATAACTTCAAACAAAATTTTAATAGTGGAATTTATTTGTGTTTTTGCAGTTGTAAATTTGAGAAATATTTTTGTGAGTTTACAATTTTTTTTTTGTGTGTAGGGACAGTGTTATATATTTACAGATCCCATGATGCTGTACAGTGATACTGTAGTTAAAGTTTTTCCAGTAGTTTTTAAATGTATAAACTGTGTATCGACTCATATTTGTGTGTCAATGATTTTTCAGGGCTCCTTCAACTCTGAAGAAGCTGAGACCATCGTCAAAGAGGTGAAGTTAACCCTTTAAGTTCTCTGTTGTTCCAGCAGCTTTAAAGATGCAGTGTGTCAGGTTCAGCAGGATTTAGTGGCGTTCATTCATCTTCAGTGCTGTTCCTCTGCTGCACGTTAAAGAAAATAACCTGATATTTGTGCTGCTCAGTTTTGTAACAGTGTTGTTTGCTCCTCAGGGTGAAGCAGCACCCGGTGACTCCCACATGACTGTGACCACTCAGCTGTTGTCTCATGACTCTGTGTGTGTGTTTCAGTGTATCGAGAACGTGGTGGGTGGCGACGACTACAGCCAGGCCCAGGTGAACAAATGGACGGCGAGCGTGGTGGAGCGCTGCCTCACACAGCTGGTCAAACAGGGCAAACCCTACAAGTACATCGGTACGTGTGGTGTGTGAAATGACACGTGACAGACGTGGCTGCGTCTGAGTGTAACACGGAGTTAAGTTGTTGCTGTGTGTCTCTCCGCACAGTGACGTGTGCTGTGATGCAGAAAACAGGAGCGGGCCTCCACACAGCTAACTCCTGCTACTGGGACACGGCCATGGACGGTAAGAGGAGCTCCCACCTGCTGTGATGATGAGTGTTACAGGTTAACGCTCCACCTTCAGCTCACCTGTTTGTTTGTTTGTGTTTACAGGAAGCTGCACGGTGAGATGGGAGAACCGCACCATGTACTGTGTGGTCAGTGTGTTTGCTGTGGCCATTGCATAAGACACACACACACACACACGCGCATATGTATATAAACAAGGATGAGTACCAGCGGTGCAGTGTGTCCCTGTGGACAGCAGGGGGCCACAGAGTGCCACACAGATGGAAGCTTGACCTTTGACCTCTGAGGAAACTCTTCAGCCTTCAGATGCATGACCTCATGTGTTTCTCTTTATCTGCCGTCACTGCAGTGCTTTCATGTGTCACAGTGAGCTGTGTGTGTGTGTGTCGCTGACGCCTGGCAGCATGCAGCAGCTGCGAACCTTCTTCTTCTTCTTCTGTGGTTATCATGTGCATCATGTCAACACCAGACAGACAGAGAGGATTTTTGTACTCAGCTGNTGTCACAGTGAGCTGTGTGTGTGTGTCGCTGACGCCTGGCAGCATGCAGCAGCTACGAACCTTCTTCTTCTTCTTCTTCTGTGGTTATCATGTGCATCATGTCAACACCAGACAGACAGAGAGGATTTTTGTACTCAGCTGCAGGAAAATAAACATGAAGACATTTATGAGCAAACAGTGTCCAGTCATTTCTTTAACATGTTCATTTATCACACTGATGTTCTCACACAGCTCAACATGTTTAATGACATGGGTCAGAATGAGTACTTCTACTTTAATTTTATTATTTTTTACAGGCGTTTATTTTTTAATTTGCAAATACAGAACTAAATTTTTTTGCAAATACAAAACTAAATAATTCATTCATCCATCTTCTAACCGCTTCATCCTCTTGAGGGTCGCGGGGGGGCTGGAGACTATCCCAGCTACATCGGGCGAGAGGCAGGGTAC
>NC_065521.1:1618209-1631558 GCF_006386435.1 Epinephelus moara | reverse complement strand
CATAGTATAGTATGTGGTCCAAAATCATGAAAAATAGTCATAGTATAGCATGTCGTCCAAAATCGAGAAAAAAAGTCATAGTATAGCATGTGGTCCAGAATCACGAAAAAAATTCATAGTATAGCATGTGGTCCAAAATCGAGAAAAAAAGTCATAGTATAGCATGTCGTTCTTTTTATGACAGAAAAGACCCCTAAAAATGTCGCAACACGCATCCTAAGTTTTTTGAAACGCTAGTGTGAAATCAGGCTGCAACGATCCCAGAAACAGCCGTGACATCCTGGAGGGACTGACGTGGATATAAACACTGAGCTACAGCATTAACAGTGTGATTTAATTACACAAAATAAATACCGCGTGTTGGGTCTTACCCAGTGAAGCGTAGGATCCAGGAGGGAGGGCTGAGGCTGAGCTGAACGGCGAAGCCGCCGACACGGAAGAGGGTACGGCGGGCATCCTGGTGCGGGCCGTAGCGGTGGCCGCCGCATTGACGTCCACGTCGCTGCGAGAGCGCTGGAGGGAGCCTGGAGAGGAGGCTGCAGCAGGAGGTCTGGTGTGGGCCGGTTTGGCTGGAGGAGGAGCAGATAAGATCCAACATTAGAACAGGAAGTGAATTTACACTGCACAACGCCAAGACCTGACTCCATGAAACCACTTAGGCTAAGGCTGCCCTTAAGGGTTCATCTAAGGGTGATCAATGTTCTTCACCTGTCATGTTGTGAATGGATTAAAGAACTCACATCTTGTAGTCCCGCCTCCAAAGGTGTTCTTGACGGACAGCGGGCGGCTGCAGAGAGAGGGTTAAAGAGAGACACGTGCTAAATGTCTTGAGTGTACATTATTGTATCGATGGATCAGAGAGGCGGCAGCGTCTCACTTGAGGCTCTCCTGGGAGGAAGAGGAGGAGCGGTCTGAGGCCGGCAGTGACATCAGGCTGTCCCCGCTCCTCAGGTGAGCCTGCAGAGCCTTCTGATAGGACGACTCCAGGCCCTGGAACAGCTGCTCCGCCTCCCGCCTGAAGTGACTGTGGAAGCTCCAGTAGCACCTGTGACAGCAAGCCGGAGGACCAAAAATCAACCCTCACGTCTTCACGATCTGACTGTGATGTGAGCGAGCGTACAGGAAGTGGTTACTTACTTCCTGGCCACAGAGCGAGCCTCGGCGTCTGCATCATGGATCCCTTTCTTTATCGTCTCCATGACAACTGTCCCGTGTCTACGAAGGAGGAAGAAAGAGGAAAGTCTTCACTAAAATATAAAACACCAGAGGTTCATGACACAGAGTGAGTCAGTGATTTATGACATCATCACATGAAGTCATGTTACGGCAGATTTCTGCAGGGAACACGGCGACCTCTGACCTCCTGGATGAGTCAGAAACCTCCCATGTGTTCTGAGCTCTGGACTCCATCAGGTGAACCAACACTCTGGGCCCAGTTTTAAAGAATATTATGGGATGTCCACGTCACTGTGTTTATTTTCTCTCTTATCCTTTAAAATGTAAATTAAGTTTTTATTTTATTTTATTTTATTTTTGTATCATAATTACATCACTCTCTATTCTATATAATCTATTTCTATTTGTTTTGTATAATATTTTTTTTTATTTATATTTATTTATTTTATTACTATTTTCATTAACTCTTTTTATTTTTATTTAGTTTTATTAATCTCTATTTTCCTAAATTTATTTATCTATTTTATTACTCTTATATTCAGTTTATTTATTGGATTTTTATTATTTTTGATCAATTAATATTTTCTTAAATGTCTTTATTTAGTTTTTATGTCTTTTTTGTTTGATTTTTATTTATATTTCTTAATTTCTATTTTCTTAGTTATTTATCTATTACTATAATCACTGAGTCTTTAATTTGATTTTTATGTATTTATTATTCATTTCTTTTTTCTTAACTGTCTTTATGTATTTATTTCATTACTATTACAGAGTCTTTGATTTTTATTCTTTATTTATTTATTTTTTCATGAAGTGTTTTTATTCTTTTTGAATAATTAATAATTTCTTCAATGTCTTTATTTATCTAGTTTATTTATTACTATTATAATTAAGTCTTTTTTGTTTGATTTTTATTTATATTTCTTAATTTATCTACTAATACTATCATTAAGTCTTTTTATTCATTGTTTCTTTTTTCTTAAATGTATTTATTTATTTTATTATGAATTCTTTATTAGATTTTTATTTATTTTAATAATTTCTATTTTCTTTTCATAATAATAATAATAAAAATAACAATAATAATAATAATAATAATAATAAGTCTCTTTTATTAGCACGATTTCTCTGTATCTTTCTCCATTTATAGGGTTTTTTATTTTAGTATAATTATTTTTATTAATTTTTATTAACAGTTATACAAAGAAAAAAGATGACTGATAGATGAGTACTGACACCATAATAATATATTTTTTCACACATTATTTTAACATGTTAATGTTCACGAGCAGCTGCACAAGAGCGCTGGCTCATAAAACACTGATCTAAAACTGACACATTTTGATTTAAATCAGAAAAACATCTGTTCAATCGATAATAAATAAGATTCCAGATGTGAGCAGCTGTTTGGTCGCTGACAGATTCTAACAATGCTTCTGTCTTCATTCGTTCTGTGCAGCTTCATGTCGACTTTGTTTTATAAAAGACAGTGTGGTGTGTATTTGGCCCTCACTCTCTCACTCTCTCACTCTCTCTCTCACACACACACACACACACACACACACACGCACACACATACACACACACACACACACACACACACGCACACACATACACACACACACACACACTGAGTGATCGATGAGAACCAGAGAGCTCCCCTGGTACTGGGGGAGGCTCAGCTCAGGTTTCTCCCCGGTGGCGGCGGCGGCAGGAAGCAGCCAGCCAGAAACACAATGAGGCTTTAGGAGGCAGACAGAGATCCCCCTGGCATCGCCATGGAAACTGCTGAGACAGACCTCGACCTGGCCGGTGTCACGTTTCACGAGAAGGCAGCGTGTCGCACTCTGAAGCGTTCACTAGTCACGATTTTACACTTGCTGTACAGACATGTGCGTCTGCTCAGATTATAAAGGGTTAATTATTACTGATGGAGAAATGATGATGTCAGCAGCTCGGTGGTTAAACGTTCTGAGCGTCAGCTGACCTGCAGCGTGACGTGTCTCACCTCTCCAGAGAGCTGGTGTGCCACTCCTGCAGCAGCAGGTCCAAGAACTCGAAGCAGCGCCTGAAACACAAGAGAAGAAGAACTGAAGCGTTGTCTGGACACACACGAGGACGTGACAACAACTAAACTAACTTAAAAAATAACTAAAATTAAATGAAGTGAAGAAAATATAAAAAATATATATAATAAAATAACAATATAACAAATATATAAAAACAAATTATAAATATAAATATATCAAGAAAATTAAACAAAATAAAAATAAAAATAAAACAAATACACATTTAAGAAAAAAAGTAAATTAATCATATCAAAAATAATAAAAATAAAATGTTTAATAAATAAATACAATGTAATACAATTATAAATACATTAATTCAATGTAAATAGATAAATAATCAATATATCAAAAAATATATATCAAAAATTAAAAATAAATATTATAAAACATAATCAAATACAAATAAAGAAAAATAAAATACTTAAATAAAATAAATAACAAATCTAAATATATTAATTCATTAAGTTAATATAATCAAATAAAAACATAATCAAAATAAAATAAAACTTAGAATGCAAATTTAGATATTTAAAGTAAAATAAAAAAATGAATATAATAGAAATAAAAAAACACCAAATAAAATAAAACAAATTTTAATATATTTATAAAATAAAAGACAATAAATAAATAAAACAATAAATAAAATGCAAGTAAAATACCTTAATAAAATAAACTACAAATAAAATCATATAAATTAAATAAAACAAATAAAAACATAAAATGAATCAAATAGGGGAAAAAAGTAAAAAAATGACCAGAATAAAATAAATAACAAATCTAAATGTATTAATAAAACAAGACAAATGAAAAATAAATAAATGTTAATTAAATAAAAAAGTTAAGAAACAGAATGCAAATAAATCAACTAAACAAAATAAAATACAAATTTAGATATTTAAAGTAAAATAAAAAAAATGAATATGACAGAAATAAAAAAACAAATAAAATAAAAAAATATAAATATATTCATAAAATAAAAGACAATAAATACATAAAATAATAAATAAAATGCAAGTAAAATACCTTAATAAAATAAAATACAAATATAAATATATAAATTAAATAAAACAAATAAAAACATAAAAATGAATAAAAATAGAATTAAAGTAAAAAGTGAGCATAATAAAATAAATAAATAAATACATTAATAATAACATACAGTGAACAATAGAAAGTGTCTCACCTTCTGACGGCCACACATTTAGAGGCGCAGTTGCTGGTGATGACGGGGATGAGACGGGGGAAGTGTGTGTGCTGCAGAACAAGAGAAAGAAAGCGTGATGTCATCAAGTCTTAATCGACCTCACAGCTCTGACATCATCTGCGTAACGCTAACACGTACTCTGAGGATGAGGCGGATGGCGGCCACGCCGGAGGTGGCCATGACTTTGGCACTGTTGGGGACCAGGTTGAGGAGGATGGGCATGGTGGCCTCCGCAGAGTGGTCGAACTTACTGCCGAGCACCGACGACAGGTGTCTGGAGATGGAAAGGCGAAGCGGACCGTTTTTAAAAAAAGGTTTCAATAAAGTGTGACGTACGAATAACAACCATCGAGTCACGTCTCACCCCAGAGTGATGCACGCCTCTCTCACCACCTGAGAGCGCAGGTCCTTGGCCGACAGCTTGAACGCCGCCTCCATCAGACGCAGCTGCTGAGGAAACCCGTCGAACTCTGCGGCGCCGGCCAGGAGCAGCGACCGCATCTTCTTCAGCTGGACGAGCACGAGAGGAGAAGAGACAGCGATCAACAACACGACAGTTACACCAAACTGTCCTCGATTATTATCTTAAATAAAAATAATAAAATGTTAATGACTAAATAAAAATGCTAAAAAACTGAAAATATAAATATATAAATTAAATAAAACCAATTAAAAAATAATAATACTAAAAAGTAAATATAACAAAATAAATAAAATACGTTTATATACATATATATAAATTTAATAAACACAACAAAATTAAAACAAAGAAAAACAAAAATAAATATAATTAAATAAAAAATATAATTAAAAATCAATCAATAAATATAATAAATACAAATAAAAATGCCGAAATAAAAAAACTGAAAAAATTTAAAAAAAAAAAATTAAATCAAATCACTTAAAACATGTTAATAAATAATAAATAAGAAATAAAACTAAAAAGTAACTCTAATAAAATGATAAATGCAAAATAAAAAGTAAATATAATTAAACAATATTATTAAATATAAATAATTAAATGTAATAAACAAATGTGTATGAAATTAAAAAACGTGAAATCTCACCGCGGCCACTCTGAGCTCCCAGTCCCTCTTATCGTCTGACAGCACGTCTCGAATCTTCGTCATGGCCTCCTCTACCTCCCTGTTGGAGTAGATCTGGTGGAGGAAAGGAAAGGAATGGAGGAGAGGATGAATGAGAGGAACCCTTTAACCCTTTAAACTCTGGAGGCTAAACGGGGACATTAACAGGACGTCATACCTGCACTGTGGGGACGTCCTCAAAGGCCTGGATGAAGTCCTCCTCGTCCACAGCTCCTGCGCCAGACCCGTCCCTCCCTGCAGACACCACCGTCACAAGTTATGACATCAGTGTCAATCAGATCATCTTTACATCCTTTATTACGTCACTGCAGACGATATTTACACCTGTTGCTTATTGTTGTTATTTCTAGAAGTGTCTGAAAATTAAATAGCTGCGTTTACGAGCAACGACGGATCAAAACTTCACACTGCAGCAGGAAAAAAAAACATACTGTGGAAATTAAGAAACTGTTCAGATTAGGGATTTGTTTGTTTGTTTGCTTGTTTTTTTAAACTTGATCAAAACATTTTTAAGCAAATAAACACAAAAGAATTCAGCACACAACCCCCCCCTCCCCTGACACCCAACAAGTTAAAAAAGATTAGGCATTAGAGAAATAAATTAATTAATCAATTAATGAAAATATTATATTTAACAAAAAATAAAATTAAACAAAATAAGTCAGAATAAAACAAAAAAAAATTTAATCAAATTAAACAAAATAAAATAAAATAAAACAAAATTAAATTAAATTGAACAAAATTAAATAAAACTGAATAAAAAATAATAAAACAAAACAAATGAAATAAAATAAAACACAATGAAATTAGATTAAACAAAATTAAATAAAACAAAATAAAACAAATTAAATTAAATTACGCAAAATAAAATAAAGCAAAATTAAATGAAACAAATTAAATTAAACAAATGAAACTAAATAAAACGAAAAATGTAATTAAATTTAATAAAATAAAACAAAATTAAATAAAAAACTAAATTAAATTTAACAAAATAAAACAAACGAAATACAACTAAATTAAATTAAACTTAACAAAATAAAACAAAATAATATAAAATAAAAATAAAACGGAAAAACCCCCAAAATAAAATAAAATAAAATAAAGTAAAATAAAAATAATAAATTAAAGTAAAACAATAATATGTGTATGAAAACAAAGGGGCTTGTATTGCAGCAGTGGACTGTAACATGTTTTAAACTGATGTGCAGACCGGTTAGTGACCTATCAGACGGCGGCGTGGACTCTGACCTGCAGACTTGCTGCTGGAGGCGGAGGCGGGGCGTCGAAACGATCCCATGCTCACTGTCTTCTTCCCAGACAGCGAGGCTCCTTTGGACGAGGACGAGGAGCGGCCGCCGTCCCCCGAGTCATCGTCCTCGAAGTTTTTATCTGGAGGAGGGAGAGCAGAGAGGAGAGACACAGAGGGCTCAGGTCACGTGACTAGACAACGAGTCTCCAGTTAAAATCCACCACTGAGCATCTTAACAACGCAGAGCAGGCGGGCTCTGAAAGTGTTGGCTAACATTCAGCTGATGCACAGGACATAACTCACATTCCTACATCCCCAACATAATGAGCTGACGAAGGCGAGGAGGTCAGAGACACAACGCCCCGACAACAACCTGAACAATTAGTCCAGTGTTCCCAGTAAGGAGCCCAGAGCCACCACAGGAGAATACAAACTGGGTCTGTGCTGCCACGCTGACGTTAAACTTCGTTAACCTTTATTAACGTGCTGCATCGCTTTGTTTACAGGATGTGAACGTTTCTAATGTTGGATCTGATGTTGATTAATAAACAGGTTCTGCTGTTCTGTTAATTAGCTCAGGAAATAAAGACAAACAACAAACAACAACAATCAAAGAGGTGCAGCCCTGTGGAAACCTCTCCTGTGGTGGACAATGCAGCGCCACGTGAGCACGAGCCTGCAATCAATCCTCTTTCATTATTCAGAGTCCACACACACACACACACACACACACGCACACACACACACACACACACAGCGGGGCACTCAGCCAACACATCAGTCATGTGCCATCAGGTTGCAGTTTTTTCCTTCCTCGCAGGATCAGAGCGCGACGCAACACCTCTCAATACCAACACAAGGTGACTCCCACTGTGTGTGTGTGTGTGTGTGTGTGTGTCACCCCAGGTTAAACATGTTAACATAAACACAACACAGCAGGAGGAGAACACCAGCATGATGAAGAGCACTTCAGCTCCAGAGGAAACTCGTCTAAAGATCCACGACGGGTGTTTAAACATCAGATACAACGTCTCTGAGTCAGAATATTTGTTAGGGACCGAACTGCGTCATGTTTGCTGATCAATAGATTTAATCTGATCACAGGCGAGCTGAGAAGGCGAAAGCCGAACTATAGGCTACAGATCACAGTGTAAAAGTGAACCACCACATCACTGCTGATCGCCACAGAAGACAATGAATATAAAGGGAAACTTTGCTGATGTTGAACCAGCTGTGTGGCGTCACAGTGTGTGCAGGGGAAGCCAAACAACGTACATGTGATGACACAAAGCTGGTTGAATATCAGCAAAGTTTCCCTGCTTCCCTTCACTGGTTCCTGTACACCAGGGTCGGTCTTTAGCCCCTTTCACTGGTTCCTGTACACCAGGGTCGGTCTTTAGCCCCTTTCACACTGCCAGATTTTCAGCGAATGTTGGGCTGTTTCGCCGGCAAGCTGCGAGCGTTTGGACACACAGAGCCGGATTGGCGAGTTGATCCGAGGTGCCCAATTTTCCGCCTCGTAGGGTAGACATATTGGTGGAACCCTTTTAGATTAAACAGACCGAGGCGCTGTTGATGACTTGTGGGAGGAGCTGTTGATGACGCCGCACGTGCGAGCCACTGGCGGTGGATAAACAGGAAACAGCTGATAGCAGGAATTAGCGAGCAGCTAGTAGCAAGNCCCCGAAAAAGGCACATTCTCTATAAACAAAAGTAGGCAGGCGGCATTTTGCTGCACTCCCTGATTTTGTTTTTATACTGCCAATGCGCTGCACTCCCTGATTTTGTTTTTATACTGCCAATGCTGAAAAAAGACTGATCGGGCACAATTCCTGTTTAAAAAGGGCTACTGTTTAACTGTTATAATCATTACAAAGCAAAAGCAGCATGTGTATACATTCAGTAGGCTATCTCTTCAGTAGCTAGCTAGCTAACCCTACACTTTTCAGGGTTTGATTTTGGTTTTGGAACAGGGAAGAAACGTATATCTTTTTCCAACCTCTCCAGGTAACGAGTATCATTAACACACGACGTGCCCCAAGCACAACATTTAGCTCCAAATCCACAAAACCAGCCAGAAAATGAAGGAAACAGCTGTGCTGCTGTCGGATCCTAGTCTGAACTGGCCTGATGCTACGTTATGATTGGCCAGTCTGTGCCTGGGGGTGGGACTTAACGAGAGGTCAATTAGCTCATGAATTCTTGAGTTATTACCAAACATGTTCAGCGAGGTCACAGGGACCTTTGACCACCAAATTCTAATCAATTTACTGTTGAATCGAAGTGGACGTTAGCTACCCTGGAAATCCAGAGTTTTCACGAGAGCACAATTTGAATTTGCTCAGCGAGTCACTCTGGCAATCAGTAATGATGCTCATTACCCATGCCGTTGAAACCGAGCTGCACCAATCACATCGGTGTATCTGATATAGGCGGGCCAGAGGCGAGCTAAACAGATGACGACAAAGTCCGGAATCAGTCAGTAAACATTGCAAGATGGCTACGGGTGAACACCAGTTGTTTGAAACGGCTTTGGCCGCTACAATGAACGAGTTAGACTTGGCTTTTTCTCTAAAAGAGGAACAGAAGACGGCGCTCGAATCTTTCCTTTGCAAGAAGGACGTTTTTGCTGTTTTGCCGACCGGATACGGCAAGAGTCTAATCTACCAGTTAGCTCCACTGATAGCTAAGTGCTACGTATTGTTCTGATTGGTCGTAGTGTTATGCAATTGCGTGCAGTGATATTTTCAAATGCATGCTTGGTGCCGCCCCTCGAGTTGGGCCATTTTCATTACTCATGGCCAGACCCTAAATCTTTAGAGATTGGGTCTGGATTTCCAGGCTAGATGTTTGTGCCAAATTCGAAGAAATTCCCTCAAGGTGCTCTTGAAATAAAGCCTCCGGCAACGGCTGCAGTCGGCCCAGAGGCAAAAACTCTGTTGGACCAGGAGTTGTTTCGAGTTCAACAGGTCATTGACAAATATATTTGTGAGCGCTCAGTAAAATGCTGACAGAAAGTATGGATGCATCAGTTGGGACATTTTGGGTCGATACTGATACTGTTTTTTATGTTGTTTGTTTTGTTTTTGTTGTTATTTATTTACTGTGAATGAGCACACATTCAATCATCCTGATGTTGTCAACACAGATTTGCTGTTCAAAATGTGGCATCATCAGGGAAACAACAGAGTGCGTCTTCTAATGCCTCGATAGTGAGTTTACTGCGTTCTCTCGTCCCGACAGAATCTCGGGGAAAATCTCTGTTTGTCTCAAATATGTTTTCATACATCCCCGGGACGATGGCACAACATCAGTCTGGAGCTCTGCTTTTTAGCAGAGACACAAGAGAATAACATCGACCACTGCCATCAGTGAATGTCACCTTATTTGCCGACAGGCTGATCAACGAGGCAAATGTCGACCGATATTTAGCCGATAAATCGTGCATGCATAACAAAGAGTAAAACAAAAATCCCTTTTTTAAAATCACATAATGCGATGTTTAAAGGTTTCATGGCTGCACAGAAGTCCTAACCAGACTGCTCTTTAAGAGGTACTTTAACAATTTTCAACCAGCTCTGTTTCACCGTGATTTTAACAGATGAACAGTGTTAAGGCGCCCCCCTGTGCCGACAGACCCTGGAGCTCCTCAACCATCCGCCACATCAATGTATAAAGAGACCTGGATGTAGTGATGGAGCTGGGGTCCCTGTTCATTCCTAGGAAAGTTGCTTAGTGGTGCAAGTAGTGCTACATTACGAGGCCCATAGAGCAGGCACACTACAGACTTACGGAGGCCAAGCGTAGCCAAGTGCAGCTAACTACCAGTTTAGCGCTCCGCTAACTTGAATGGGGATAAAATGAATTCACAGTGTGGCTCTTCTTTCCTTTCAAAATGTTATCAGACTGAAATGAGTCATTTCGCTGCAGCTGTGATGCTCAAAAACAGTCATCAACTCATTTATAATCGTCTTTTTTTCATGGTTAAAGTTTTTTGTGGCATCATGTGACGAACCAGCGGTGTAATTCCACTTTCTGCCCCGTTTCTGGGGGCTTGGTCTGCCAGCGAAATCCACCAGAAGACCCATAACATGTCTTTTGTGTCATCGCTAACACCATTCATCTGCACACAATCCAAACACCGCAGTGACATGACATAGAGCTGGTTGAAAATCTGTAAAGTATCCCTTAAATTATTATATATCTTACATGTCCTTCAGCGTGAACTACACACCTCAACATGCATCATAAACATGATTTAAAAGACAAACTTGTGACAGAACGATCTGAACTATCTCCTCACATACGGACACGTCTGTGTTCACCTGTCAACATGACATCAAACTACTCCTCTGTAACTCCTCAGCAGCCTGACTCTGTCCTCCTCCTCCTCCTCCTCCTCCTCCTCCAGTCCTGACCTTAACTTTGCTCACAGACGGACAACACGGCTGCATCACATCCAGCTGCGAGCAGGCCAACAATTCACCCTGCTGTGTTTACACTGGAGACGCTGCATTCCTCCTGGATTTACAGCCGTCGTCACACACCAGGCGTCCCCCTCCCCTTCCTCCTCCCTCCTCCTCCTCCTCTGTCTTGCCATTCACCTCCTGTCGCCTGCATTCATCACTGATAACAACCTCTTCTGTCTCTGTTTCTGTCTCAGCTACGAGCGACAGCGTCCCTGCAGCCAGAGGAAGAGCAGCAGCTTACAGGAGCAGATCCGCCTGCAGACCAGTTTCCTCAGCATGCCGGCGGACGCACAGGACGAACAGACGGACAGTCAGGTGCTCCTCTGTGGTCCTCACATCTTTCTCTGAGGAGACAGAAGAAGAGGGGAGGAAGCTGGCCTCCCCCCTCCCCCGTCTGCGAGCATGTGCTTCGATACGATCTTCCTCTCCCGTCTTCGTCCTCCACTTCCCTGCTCGCACGGTCGGGGCCAGGATGGAGGAAGAGGAAGGGAGGGGATGGAGAGAGGTGATGAAGGAAAGGAGAAGGAGTAGGAGGAGGGGGGGGGGACCAATGGGAGGAGAAGGGAGGGGTCGGTCAGGGGACAAACCCCGGCGCTTGGTTTGGAGGCGGAGCTGGTGGGTGGAGTCAGGGATGAGGGACAGCTACGGTGTCATGGTGACTCAGGAGAGGAGGAGGAGGAGGCTGGTCCTCTGTCAGCTGGCGAGCCTCCACCCAGGTTCAACCATCAGGGGTTTTATCACAGGGAGGTGGCTGCAGCTCCACATGGGACAGTCTGGTGTTTATCGGCACACGTTTGACTTATTAAAGAGTTAAATCAAATGATAACTTATATTTCATTCTGTCTGTCCCACGTTTTTCTACTCACTGACGTGGTCAATCTATGTGAAACTGCACATAGGCATTGAGGACTGGCATAGGTAGAAGGTGACAAAGCTACCAATGGGTATGGACTAGTTTATAGTGATTTTCTTATGTCTTTTATGTTGGTAGCTGCTCCAACTACTTTCCACTTTTTATCTTTCAGTGTCCGAAATTAATTTTAAGCATATTTCTGATGGGCTAAAATAATAAATTGCCTTTTTGTCTCATTTATTTTTGTGTCAGTGCATTTCATTGTGACAATCAGTGCTCATTTTAATGAAATTTAATGAATGAAATTTAATGAAAATACATCTGATACAGGATATAAATCCTCTACATCAGACTCAAAATACTATCAGCCATACAAGAAAAACAAAACACAATATACAGTTACAAACCTCAATAATACATACATATCACTTAAATACATATAACAACATATCCAAGATAATCTCACATTATCTCAAAAATAATCCAAATCCACAAAAATCCTATCCTTACTTTATAATTATAAAAAAAAATCCTTATTTGACCAGAATTTATCTAGTCTAATTTTAAAAGAATTCACTGATGGAGCCTGCACTACATCCTCTGGAAGCTCATTCCATACTCTTACAGCCCTAAGTGTAAAAAAGTTTTTTGTTTTGTCAGAGTGACACATTTTTGGGAGGAGTTTTAAGGAATTTCCTCTTAACTGTGGAGTCATATACTTTGTGGACAAGTTTGTAAACCTCAATCATGTCACCTCTGTACCTCCTATAGACAAGAGTTGGTAATTCTAAGTGCCTTAATCTCTTTTCATATGGCACCTCTTTCAGACCTGGGATTAATTTGGTTGCTCTTCTCTGAACCGCTTCAATTTTTTCTATATATTTTGCTTTATAAGGACACCAGACAGAACTAGCAAATTCAAGATGAGATCTCACCAAAGCTTTGTATAATGGTAAAACAATGTCCTTACTTAAATTTGTAAAAGTTTGTTTTATTATCGCCACCCTGGAATTCGCTATTTTAATTTTTTCAAAAATGTGTTTTTGAAATTCTAATGAACTGTCAACCACCACACCTACATCCTTTTCCTCTTCTACATGTTGGACAAGCAAGTCTCCAACCACATACTCTACGCAGTTGTCACCCCTTCCTCCAACATGCAGATGCTTACATTTTTCTGGATTTAATTTCAATAACCAGGTATCACACCAATTACTCATGCT